>NC_134688.1:152003140-152037394 GCF_050947455.1 Rhinoderma darwinii | reverse complement strand
GACACAGGACAGGGGTGGGGTAATAATATAATATATAATGTACTTGTATATACTATTACTGATCCTGTCAGAGCTGTGTACTGGTGACACAGGACAGGGGTGGGGTAATAATATAATATATAATGTACTTGTATATACTATTACTGATCCTGTCAGTGCTGTGTACTGGTGACACAGGACAGGGGTGGGGTAATAATATAATATATAATGTACTTGTATATACTATTACTGATCCTGTCAGAGCTGTGTACTGGTGACACAGGACAGGGGTGGGGTAATAATATAATATATAATGTACTTGTATATACTATTACTGATCCTGTCAGAGCTGTGTACTGGTGACACAGGACAGGGGTGGGGTAATAATATAATATATAATGTACTTGTATATACTATTACTGATCCTGTCAGTGCTGTGTACTGGTGACACAGGACAGGGGTGGGGTAATAATATAATATATAATGTACTTGTATATACTATTACTGATCCTGTCAGAGCTGTGTACTGGTGACACAGGACAGGGGTGGGGTAATAATATAATATATAATGTACTTGTATATACTATTACTGATCCTGTCAGAGCTGTGTACTGGTGACACAGGACAGGGGTGGGGTAATAATATCATATATAATGTACTTGTATATACTATTACTGATCCTGTCAGAGCTGTGTACTGGTGACACAGGACAGGGTGGGGTAATAATATAATATATAATGTACTTGTATATACTATTACTTATCCTGTCAGAGCTGTGTACTGGTGACACAGGACAGGGGTGGGGTAATAATATCATATATAATGTACTTGTATATACTATTACTGATCCTGTCAGAGCTGTGTACTGGTGACACAGGACAGGGGTGGGGTAATAATATAATATATAATGTACTTGTATATACTATTACTTATCCTGTCAGAGCTGTGTACTGGTGACACAGGACAGGGGTGGGGTAATAATATAATATATAATGTACTTGTATATACTATTACTGATCCTGTCAGTGCTGTGCACTGGTGACACAGGACAGGGGTGGGGTAATAATATAATATATAATGTACTTGTATATACTATTACTGATCCTGTCAGAGCTGTGTACTGGTGACACAGGACAGGGGTGGGGTAATAATATCATATATAATGTACTTGTATATACTATTACTTATCCTGTCAGAGCTGTGTACTGGTGACACAGGACAGGGGTGGGGTAATAATATCATATATAATGTACTTGTATATACTATTACTGATCCTGTCAGAGCTGTGTACTGGTGACACAGGACAGGGTGGGGTAATAATATAATATATAATGTACTTGTATATACTATTACTTATCCTGTCAGAGCTGTGTACTGGTGACACAGGACAGGGGTGGGGTAATAATATAATATATAATGTACTTGTATATACTATTACTGATCCTGTCAGTGCTGTGTACTGGTGACACAGGACAGGGAGGGGTAATAATATCATATATAATGTACTTGTATATACTATTACTGATCCTGTCAGAGCTGTGTACTGGTGACACAGGACAGGGGTGGGGTAATAATATAATATATAATGTACTTGTATATACTATTACTTATCCTGTCAGTGCTGTGTACTGGTGACACAGGACAGGGAGGGGTAATAATATAATATATAATGTACTTGTATATACTATTACTTATCCTGTCAGTGCTGTGTACTGGTGACACAGGACAGGGGTGGGGTAATAATATAATATATAATGTACTTGTATATACTATTACTGATCCTGTCAGAGCTGTGTACTGGTGACACAGGACAGGGGTGGGGTAATAATATAATATATAATGTACTTGTATATACTATTACTGATCCTGTCAGAGCTGTGTACTGGTGACACAGGACAGGGGTGGGGTAATAATATAATATATAATGTACTTGTATATACTATTACTTATCCTGTCAGTGCTGTGTACTGGTGACACAGGACAGGGGTGGGGAAATAATATAATATATAATGTACTTGTATATACTATTACTGATCCTGTCAGTGCTGTGTACTGGTGACACAGGACAGGGAGGGGTAATAATATCATATATAATGTACTTGTATATACTATTACTGATCCTGTCAGAGCTGTGTACTGGTGACACAGGACAGGGGTGGGGTAATAATATCATATATAATGTACTTGTATATACTATTACTGATCCTGTCAGAGCTGTGTACTGGTGACACAGGACAGGGTGGGGTAATAATATAATATATAATGTACTTGTATATACTATTACTTATCCTGTCAGAGCTGTGTACTGGTGACACAGGACAGGGGTGGGGTAATAATATAATATATAATGTACTTGTATATACTATTACTGATCCTGTCAGTGCTGTGTACTGGTGACACAGGACAGGGAGGGGTAATAATATCATATATAATGTACTTGTATATACTATTACTGATCCTGTCAGAGCTGTGTACTGGTGACACAGGACAGGGGTGGGGTAATAATATAATATATAATGTACTTGTATATACTATTACTTATCCTGTCAGTGCTGTGTACTGGTGACACAGGACAGGGAGGGGTAATAATATAATATATAATGTACTTGTATATACTATTACTTATCCTGTCAGTGCTGTGTACTGGTGACACAGGACAGGGGAGGGGTAATAATATAATATATAATGTACTTGTATATACTATTACTGATCCTGTCAGAGCTGTGTACTGGTGACACAGGACAGGGGTGGGGTAATAATATAATATATAATGTACTTGTATATACTATTACTGATCCTGTCAGAGCTGTGGACTGGTGACACAGGACAGGGGTGGGGTAATAATATAATATATAATGTACTTGTATATACTATTACTGATCCTGTCAGAGCTGTGTACTGGTGACACAGGACAGGGGTGGGGTAATAACATAATATATAATGTACTTGTATATACTATTACTTATCCTGTCAGAGCTGTGTACTGGTGACACAGGACAGGGGTGGGGTAATAATATAATATATAATGTACTTGTATATACTATTACTTATCCTGTCAGTGCTGTGTACTGGTGACACAGGACAGGGGTGGGGTAATAATATAATATATAATGTACTTGTATATACTATTACTGATCCTGTCAGTGCTGTGTACTGGTGACACAGGACAGGGAGGGGTAATAATATCATATATAATGTACTTGTATATACTATTACTGATCCTGTCACAGCTGTGTACTGGTGACACAGGACAGGGTGGGGTAATAATATCATATATAATGTACTTGTATATACTATTACTGATCCTGTCAGAGCTGTGTACTGGTGACACAGGACAGGGTGGGGTAATAATATCATATATAATGTACTTGTATATACTATTACTGATCCTGTCACAGCTGTGTACTGGTGACACAGGACAGGGGTGGGGTAATAATATAATATATAATGTACTTGTATATACTATTACTTATCCTGTCAGAGCTGTGTACTGGTGACTCAGGACAGGGTGGGGTAATAATATAATATATAATGTACTTGTATATACTATTACTGATCCTGTCAGTGCTGTGTACTGGTGACACAGGACAGGGGTGGGGTAATAATATCATATATAATGTACTTGTATATACTATTACTTATCCTGTCAGAGCTGTGTACTGGTGACACAGGACAGGGGTGGGGTAATAATATAATATATAATGTACTTGTATATACTATTACTGATCCTGTCAGAGCTGTGTACTGGTGACACAGGACAGGGGTGGGGTAATAATATCATATATAATGTAATATCATATATAATGTACTTGTATATACTATTACTGATCCTGTCAGTGCTGTGTACTGGTGACACAGGACAGGGGTGGGGTAATAATATAATATATAATGTACTTGTATATACTATTACTGATCCTGTCAGAGCTGTGTACTGGTGACAGAGGACAGGGGTGGGGTAATAATATAATATATAATGTACTTGTATATACTATTACTGATCCTGTCAGAGCTGTGTACTGGTGACACAGGACAGGGGTGGGGTAATAATATAATATATAATGTACTTGTATATACTATTACTGATCCTGTCAGAGCTGTGTACTGGTGACACAGGACAGGGGTGGGGTAATAATATAATATATAATGTACTTGTATATACTATTACTTATCCTGTCAGAGCTGTGTACTGGTGACACAGGACAGGGGTGGGGTAATAATATAATATATAATGTACTTGTATATACTATTACTTATCCTGTCAGAGCTGTGTACTGGTGACACAGGACAGGGGTGGGGTAATAATATAATATATAATGTACTTGTATATACTATTACTTATCCTGTCAGAGCTGTGTACTGGTGACACAGGACAGGGGTGGGGTAATAATATAATATATATTGTACTTGTATATACTATTACTGATCCTGTCAGAGCTGTGTACTGGTGACACAGGACAGGGGTGGGGTAATAATATAATATATAATGTACTTGTATATACTATTACTGATCCTGTCAGAGCTGTGTACTGGTTACACAGGACAGGGGTGGGGTAATAATATAATATATAATGTACTTGTATATACTATTACTTATCCTGTCAGAGCTGTGTACTGGTGACACAGGACAGGGGTGGGGTAATAATATAATATATAATGTACTTGTATATACTATTACTTATCCTGTCAGAGCTGTGTACTGGTGACTCAGGACAGGGTGGGGTAATAATATAATATATAATGTACTTGTATATACTATTACTGATCCTGTCAGTGCTGTGTACTGGTGACACAGGACAGGGGTGGGGTAATAATATCATATATAATGTACTTGTATATACTATTACTGATCCTGTCAGAGCTGTGTACTGGTGACACAGGACAGGGGTGGGGTAATAACATAATATATAATGTACTTGTATATACTATTACTTATCCTGTCAGAGCTGTGTACTGGTGATACAGGACAGGGGTGGGGTAATAATATAATATATATTGTACTTGTATATACTATTACTTATCCTGTCAGAGCTGTGTACTGGTGACACAGGACAGGGGTGGGGTAATAATATAATATATATTGTACTTGTATATACTATTACTGATCCTGTCAGAGCTGTGTACTGGTGACACAGGACAGGGGTGGGGTAATAATATAATATATAATGTACTTGTATATACTATTACTGATCCTGTCAGAGCTGTGTACTGGTGACACAGGACAGGGTGGGGTAATAATATAATATATAATGTACTTGTATATACTATTACTTATCCTGTCAGTGCTGTGTACTGGTGACACAGGACAGGGGTGGGGTAATAATATAATATATAATGTACTTGTATATACTATTACTTATCCTGTCAGTGCTGTGTACTGGTGACACAGGACAGGGGTGGGGTAATAATATAATATATAATGTACTTGTATATACTATTACTTATCCTGTCAGAGCTGTGTACTGGTGACACAGGACAGGGGTGGGGTAATAATATAATATATATTGTACTTGTATATACTATTACTGATCCTGTCAGTGCTGTGTACTGGTGACACAGGACAGGGGTGGGGTAATAATATAATATATAATGTACTTGTATATACTATTACTGATCCTGTCAGAGCTGTGTACTGGTGACACAGGACAGGGGTGGGGTAATAATATCATATATAATGTACTTGTATATACTATTACTTATCCTGTCAGTGCTGTGTACTGGTGACACAGGACAGGGAGGGGTAATAATATCATATATAATGTACTTGTATATACTATTACTGATCCTGTCAGTGCTGTGTACTGGTGACACAGGACAGGGGTGGGGTAATAATATAATATATAATGTACTTGTATATACTATTACTGATCCTGTCAGAGCTGTGTACTGGTGACACAGGACAGGGGTGGGGTAATAATATAATATATAATGTACTTGTATATACTATTACTTATCCTGTCAGAGCTGTGTACTGGTGACACAGGACAGGGGTGGGGTAATAATATAATATATAATGTACTTGTATATACTATTACTTATCCTGTAAGAGCTGTGTACTGGTGACACAGGACAGGGGTGGGGTAATAATATAATATATAATGTACTTGTATATACTATTACTTATCCTGTCAGTGCTGTGTACTGGTGACACAGGACAGGGGTGGGGTAATAATATCATATATAATGTACTTGTATATACTATTACTTATCCTGTCAGAGCTGTGCACTGGTGACACAAGACAGGGTGGGGTAATAATATAATATATAATGTACTTGTATATACTATTACTGATCCTGTCAGAGCTGTGTACTGGTGACACAGGACAGGGGTGGGGTAATAACATAATATATAATGTACTTGTATATACTATTACTTATCCTGTCAGAGCTGTGCACTGGTGACACAGGACAGGGGTGGGGTAATAATATAATATATAATGTACTTTTATATACTATTACTTATCCTGTCAGAGCTGTGCACTGGTGACACAGGACAGGGGTGGGGTAATAATATAATATATAATGTACTTTTATATACTATTACTTATCCTGTCAGAGCTGTGTACTGGTGACACAGGACAGGGGTGGGGTAATAATATAATATATAATGTACTTGTATATACTATTACTGATCCTGTCAGAGCTGTGTACTGGTGACACAGGACAGGGGTGGGGTAATAATATAATATATAATGTACTTGTATATACTATTACTTATCCTGTCAGAGCTGTGTACTGGTGACACAGGACAGGGGTGGGGTAATAATATAATATATAATGTACTTGTATATACTATTACTGATCCTGTCAGTGCTGTGTACTGGTGACACAGGACAGGGGTTGGGTAATAATATAATATATAATGTACTTGTATATACTATTACTGATCCTGTCAGAGCTGTGTACTGGTGACACAGGACAGGGGTGGGGTAATAATATAATATATAATGTACTTGTATATACTATTACTTATCCTGTCAGAGCTGTGTACTGGTGACACAGTACAGGGGTGGGGTAATATATAATGTACTTGTATATACTATTACTTATCCTGTCAGTGCTGTGTACTGGTGACACAGGACAGGGGTGGGGTAATAATATAATATATATTGTACTTGTATATACTATTACTTATCCTGTCAGTGCTGTGTACTGGTTACACAGGACAGGGGTGGGGTAATAATATAATATATAATGTACTTGTATATACTATTACTGATCCTGTCAGTGCTGTGTACTGGTGACACAGGACAGGGGTGGGGTAATAATATAATATATAATGTACTTGTATGTACTATTACTTATCCTGTCAGTGCTGTGTACTTGTGACACAGGACAGGGAGGGGTAATAATATAATATATAATGTACTTGTATATACTATTACTTATCCTGTCAGTGCTGTGTACTGGTGACACAGGACAGGGGTGGGGTAATAATATAATATATAATGTACTTGTATATACTATTACTTATCCTGTCAGAGCTGTGTACTGGTGACACAGGACAGGGGTGGGGTAATAATATAATATATAATGTACTTGTATATACTATTACTTATCCTGTCAGTGCTGTGTACTGGTGACACAGGATAGGGGTGGGGTAATAATATAATATATAATGTACTTGTATATGCTATTACTTATCCTGTCAGTGCTGTGTACTGGTGACACAGGACAGGGGTGGGGTAATAATATAATATATAATGTACTTGTATATACTATTACTTATCCTGTCAGTGCTGTGTACTGGTGACACAGGACAGGGGTGGGGTAATAATATAATATATAATGTACTTGTATATACTATTACTGATCCTGTCAGAGCTGTGCACTGGTGACACAGGACAGGGGTGGGGTAATAATATAATATATAATGTACTTGTATATACTATTACTTATCCTGTCAGAGCTGTGTACTGGTGACACAGGACAGGGGTGGGGTAATAATATAATATATAATGTACTTGTATATACTATTACTGATCCTGTCAGTGCTGTGTACTGGTGACACAGGACAGGGGTGGGGTAATAATATAATATATAATGTACTTGTATATACTATTACTGATCCTGTCAGAGCTGTGTACTGGTGACACAGGACAGGGGTGGGGTAATAATATAATATATAATGTACTTGTATATACTATTACTGATCCTGTCAGTGCTGTGTACTGGTGACACAGGACAGGGGTGGGGTAATAATATAATATATAATGTACTTTTATATACTATTACTGATCCTGTCAGAGCTGTGTACTGGTGACACAGGACAGGGGTGGGGTAATAATATAATATATAATGTACTTGTATATACTATTACTGATCCTGTCAGAGCTGTGTACTGGTGACACAGGACAGGGGTGGGGTAATAATATAATATATATTGTACTTGTATATACTATTACTTATCCTGTCAGTGCTGTGTACTGGTGACACAGGACAGGGGTGGGGTAATAATATAATATATAATGTACTTGTATATACTATTACTTATCCTGTCAGTGCTGTGTACTGGTGACACAGGACAGGGGTGGGGTAATAATATAATATATAATGTACTTGTATATACTATTACTTATCCTGTCAGAGCTGTGTACTGGTGACACAGGACAGGGGTGGGGTAATAATATAATATATAATGTACTTGTATATACTATTACTTATCCTGTCAGAGCTGTGTACTGGTGACACAGGACAGGGGTGGGGTAATAATATAATATATATTGTACTTGTATATACTATTACTGATCCTGTCAGTGCTGTGTACTGGTGACACAGGACAGGGGTGGGGTAATAATATAATATATAATGTACTTGTATATACTATTACTGATCCTGTCAGAGCTGTGTACTGGTGACACAGGACAGGGGTGGGGTAATAATATCATATATAATGTACTTGTATATACTATTACTTATCCTGTCAGTGCTGTGTACTGGTGACACAGGACAGGGAGGGGTAATAATATCATATATAATGTACTTGTATATACTATTACTGATCCTGTCAGTGCTGTGTACTGGTGACAGAGGACAGGGGTGGGGTAATAATATCATATATAATGTACTTGTATATACTATTACTGATCCTGTCAGAGCTGTGTACTGGTGACACAGGACAGGGTGGGGTAATAATATAATATATAATGTACTTGTATATACTATTACTGATCCTGTCAGAGCTGTGTACTGGTGACACAGGACAGGGGTGGGGTAATAATATAATATATAATGTACTTGTATATACTATTACTTATCCTGTCAGAGCTGTGTACTGGTGACACAGGACAGGGGTGGGGTAATAATATAATATATAATGTACTTGTATATACTATTACTTATCCTGTAAGAGCTGTGTACTGGTGACACAGGACAGGGGTGGGGTAATAATATAATATATAATGTACTTGTATATACTATTACTTATCCTGTCAGTGCTGTGTACTGGTGACACAGGACAGGGGTGGGGTAATAATATCATATATAATGTACTTGTATATACTATTACTTATCCTGTCAGAGCTGTGCACTGGTGACACAGGACAGGGTGGGGTAATAATATAATATATAATGTACTTGTATATACTATTACTGATCCTGTCAGAGCTGTGTACTGGTGACACAGGACAGGGGTGGGGTAATAACATAATATATAATGTACTTGTATATACTATTACTTATCCTGTCAGAGCTGTGCACTGGTGACACAGGACAGGGGTGGGGTAATAATATAATATATAATGTACTTTTATATACTATTACTTATCCTGTCAGAGCTGTGCACTGGTGACACAGGACAGGGGTGGGGTAATAATATAATATATAATGTACTTTTATATACTATTACTTATCCTGTCAGAGCTGTGTACTGGTGACACAGGACAGGGGTTGGGTAATAATATAATATATAATGTACTTGTATATACTATTACTGATCCTGTCAGAGCTGTGTACTGGTGACACAGGACAGGGGTGTGGTAATAATATAATATATAATGTACTTGTATATACTATTACTGATCCTGTCAGAGCTTTGTACTCGTGACACAGGACAGGGGTGGGGTAATGATATAATATATAATGTACTTGTATATACTATTACTTATCCTGTCAGTGCTGTGTACTGGTGACACAGGACAGGGGTGGGGTAATAATATAATATATAATGTACTTGTATATACTATTACTTATCCTGTCAGAGCTGTGTACTGGTGACACAGTACAGGGGTGGGGTAATATATAATGTACTTGTATATACTATTACTTATCCTGTCAGTGCTGTGTACTGGTGACACAGGACAGGGGTGGGGTAATAATATAATATATATTGTACTTGTATATACTATTACTTATCCTGTCAGTGCTGTGTACTGGTTACACAGGACAGGGGTGGGGTAATAATATAATATATAATGTACTTGTATATACTATTACTGATCCTGTCAGTGCTGTGTACTGGTGACACAGGACAGGGGTGGGGTAATAATATAATATATAATGTACTTGTATATACTATTACTTATCCTGTCAGTGCTGTGTACTGGTGACACAGGACAGGGAGGGGTAATAATATAATATATAATGTACTTGTATATACTATTACTTATCCTGTCAGAGCTGTGCACTGGTGACACAGGACAGGGAGGGGTAATAATATAATATATAATGTACTTGTATATACTATTACTGATCCTGTCAGAGCTGTGTACTGGTGACACAGGACAGGGGTGGGTAATAATATCATATATAATGTACTTGTATATACTATTACTGATCCTGTCAGTGCTGTGTACTGGTGACACAGGACAGGGGTGGGGTAATAATATAATATATAATGTACTTGTATATACTATTACTTATCCTGTCAGAGCTGTGTACTGGTGACACAGGACAGGGGTGGGGTAATAATATAATATATAATGTACTTGTATATACTATTACTTATCCTGTCAGTGCTGTGTACTGGTGACACAGGACAGGGGTGGGGTAATAATATAATATATAATGTACTTGTATATACTATTACTTATCCTGTCAGAGCTGTGTACTGGTGACACAGGACAGGGGTGGGGTAATAATATAATATATAATGTACTTGTATATACTATTACTTATCCTGTCAGTGCTGTGTACTGGTGACACAGGACAGGGGTGGGGTAATAATATAATATATAATGTACTTGTATATACTATTACTTATCCTGTCAGTGCTGTGTACTGGTGACACAGGACAGGGGTGGGGTAATAATATAATATATAATGTACTTGTATATACTATTACTTATCCTGTCAGTGCTGTGTACTGGTGACACAGGACAGGGAGGGGTAATAATATAATATATAATGTACTTGTATATACTATTACTTATCCTGTCAGAGCTGTGTACTGGTGACACAGGACAGGGGTGGGGTAATAATATAATATATAATGTACTTGTATATACTATTACTTATCCTGTCAGTGCTGTGTACTGGTGACACAGGACAGGGGTGGGGTAATAATATAATATATAATGTACTTGTATATACTATTACTGATCCTGTCAGAGCTGTGTACTGGTGACACAGGACAGGGTGGGGTAATAATATAATATATAATGTACTTGTATATACTATTACTGATCCTGTCAGTGCTGTGTACTGGTGACACAGGACAGGGGTGGGGTAATAATATAATATATAATGTACTTGTATATACTATTACTGATCCTGTCAGAGCTGTGTACTGGTGACACAGGACAGGGGTGGGGTAATAATATAATATATAATGTACTTGTATATACTATTACTTATCCTGTCAGAGCTGTGTACTGGTGACACAGGACAGGGGTGGGGTAATAATATAATATATAATGTACTTGTATATACTATTACTTATCCTGTCAGAGCTGTGTACTGGTGACACAGGACAGGGGTGGGGTAATAATATAATATATAATGTACTTGTATATACTATTACTGATCCTGTCAGAGCTGTGTACTGGTGACACAGGACAGGGGTGGGGTAATAATATAATATATAATGTACTTGTATATACTATTACTGATCCTGTCAGTGCTGTGTACTGGTGACACAGGACAGGGGTGGGGTAATAATATAATATATAATGTACTTGTATATACTATTACTTATCCTGTCAGTGCTGTGTACTGGTGACACAGGACAGGGGTGGGGTAATAATATAATATATAATGTACTTGTATATACTATTACTTATCCTGTCAGTGCTGTGTACTGGTGACACAGGACAGGGGTGGGGTAATAATATAATATATAATGTACTTGTATATACTATTACTTATCCTGTCAGTGCTGTGTACTGGTGACACAGGACAGGGAGGGGTAATAATATAATATATAATGTACTTGTATATACTATTACTTATCCTGTCAGAGCTGTGTACTGGTGACACAGGACAGGGGTGGGGTAATAATATCATATATAATGTACTTGTATATACTATTACTTATCCTGTCAGAGCTGTGTACTGGTGACACAGGACAGGGTGGGGTAATAATATAATATATATTGTACTTGTATATACTATTACTGATCCTGTCAGAGCTGTGTACTGGTGACACAGGACAGGGGTGGGGTAATAATATAATATATAATGTACTTGTATATACTATTACTTATCCTGTCAGAGCTGTGTACTGGTGACACAGGACAGGGGTGGGGTAATAATATAATATATAATGTACTTGTATATACTATTACTGATCCTGTCAGAGCTGTGTACTGGTGACACAGGACAGGGGTGGGGTAATAATATAATATATAATGTACTTGTATATACTATTACTTATCCTGTCAGAGCTGTGTACTGGTGACACAGGACAGGGGTGGGGTAATAATATAATATATAATGTACTTGTATATACTATTACTTATCCTGTCAGTGCTGTGTACTGGTGACACAGGACAGGGGTGGGGTAATAATATAATATATAATGTACTTGTATATACTATTACTGATCCTGTCAGAGCTGTGTACTGGTGACACAGGACAGGGGTGGGGTAATAATATAATATATAATGTACTTGTATATACTATTACTTATCCTGTCAGAGCTGTGTACTGGTGACAGAGGACAGGGGTGGGGTAATAATATAATATATAATGTACTTGTATATACTATTACTGATCCTGTCAGAGCTGTGTACTGGTGACACAGGACAGGGTGGGGTAATAATATAATATATAATGTACTTGTATATACTATTACTGATCCTGTCAGAGCTGTGTACTGGTGACACAGGACAGGGGTGTGGTAATAACATAATATATAATGTACTTGTATATACTATTACTGATCCTGTCAGAGCTGTGTACTGGTGACACAGGACAGGGGTGGGGTAATAATATAATATATAATGTACTTGTATATACTATTACTTATCCTGTCAGTGCTGTGTACTGGTGACACAGGACAGGGAGGGGTAATAATATAATATATAATGTACTTGTATATACTATTACTGATCCTGTCAGTGCTGTGTACTGGTGACACAGGACAGGGGTGGGGTAATAATATAATATATAATGTACTTGTATATACTATTACTGATCCTGTCAGAGCTGTGTACTGGTGACACAGGACAGGGGTGGGGTAATAATATAATATATAATGTACTTGTATATACTATTACTGATCCTGTCAGTGCTGTGTACTGGTGACACAGGACAGGGGTGGGGTAATAATATAATATATAATGTACTTGTATATACTATTACTGATCCTGTCAGAGCTGTGTACTGGTGACACAGGACAGGGGTGGGGTAATAATATAATATATAATGTACTTGTATATACTATTACTTATCCTGTCAGAGCTGTGTACTGGTGACACAGGACAGGGGTGGGGTAATAATATAATATATAATGTACTTGTATATACTATTACTTATCCTGTCAGTGCTGTGTACTGGTGACACAGGACAGGGTGGGGTAATAATATAATATATAATGTACTTGTATATACTATTACTGATCCTGTCAGAGCTGTGTACTGGTGACACAGGACAGGGGTGGGGTAATAATATAATATATAATGTACTTGTATATACTATTACTTATCCTGTCAGTGCTGTGTACTGGTGACACAGGACAGGGGTGGGGTAATAATATAATATATAATGTACTTGTATATACTATTACTTATCCTGTCAGTGCTGTGTACTGGTGACACAGGACAGGGGTGGGGTAATAATATAATATATAATGTACTTGTATATACTATTACTTATCCTGTCAGTGCTGTGTACTGGTGACACAGGACAGGGGTGGGGTAATAATATAATATATAATGTACTTGTATATACTATTACTTATCCTGTCAGAGCTGTGTACTGGTGACACAGGACAGGGGTGGGGTAATAATATCATATATAATGTACTTGTATATACTATTACTTATCCTGTCAGAGCTGTGTACTGGTGACACAGGACAGGGTGGGGTAATAATATAATATATATTGTACTTGTATATACTATTACTGATCCTGTCAGAGCTGTGTACTGGTGACACAGGACAGGGGTGGGGTAATAATATAATATATAATGTACTTGTATATACTATTACTTATCCTGTCAGAGCTGTGTACTGGTGACACAGGACAGGGGTGGGGTAATAATATAATATATAATGTACTTGTATATACTATTACTGATCCTGTCAGAGCTGTGTACTGGTGACACAGGACAGGGGTGGGGTAATAATATAATATATAATGTACTTGTATATACTATTACTTATCCTGTCAGAGCTGTGTACTGGTGACACAGGACAGGGGTGGGGTAATAATATAATATATAATGTACTTGTATATACTATTACTTATCCTGTCAGTGCTGTGTACTGGTGACACAGGACAGGGGTGGGGTAATAATATAATATATAATGTACTTGTATATACTATTACTGATCCTGTCAGAGCTGTGTACTGGTGACACAGGACAGGGTGGGGTAATAATATAATATATAATGTACTTGTATATACTATTACTGATCCTGTCAGAGCTGTGTACTGGTGACACAGGACAGGGGTGTGGTAATAACATAATATATAATGTACTTGTATATACTATTACTGATCCTGTCAGAGCTGTGTACTGGTGACACAGGACAGGGGTGGGGTAATAATATAATATATAATGTACTTGTATATACTATTACTGATCCTGTCAGTGCTGTGTACTGGTGACACAGGACAGGGGTGGGGTAATAATATAATATATAATGTACTTGTATATACTATTACTGATCCTGTCAGAGCTGTGTACTGGTGACACAGGACAGGGGTGGGGTAATAATATAATATATAATGTACTTGTATATACTATTACTTATCCTGTCAGAGCTGTGTACTGGTGACACAGGACAGGGGTGGGGTAATAATATAATATATAATGTACTTGTATATACTATTACTTATCCTGTCAGAGCTGTGTACTGGTGACACAGGACAGGGTGGGGTAATAATATAATATATAATGTACTTGTATATACTATTACTGATCCTGTCAGAGCTGTGTACTGGTGACACAGGACAGGGGTGGGGTAATAATATAATATATAATGTACTTGTATATACTATTACTGATCCTGTCAGTGCTGTGTACTGGTGACACAGGACAGGGGTGGGGTAATAATATAATATATAATGTACTTGTATATACTATTACTTATCCTGTCAGTGCTGTGTACTGGTGACACAGGACAGGGGTGGGGTAATAATATAATATATAATGTACTTGTATATACTATTACTGATCCTGTCAGAGCTGTGTACTGGTGACACAGGACAGGGGTGGGGTAATAATATAATATATAATGTACTTGTATATACTATTACTTATCCTGTCAGTGCTGTGTACTGGTGACACAGGACAGGGTGGGGTAATAATATAATATATAATGTACTTGTATATACTATTACTGATCCTGTCAGAGCTGTGTACTGGTGACACAGGACAGGGGTGGGGTAATAATATAATATATAATGTACTTGTATATACTATTACTGATCCTGTCAGAGCTGTGTACTGGTGACTCAGGACAGGGGTGGGGTAATAATATAATATATAATGTACTTGTATATACTATTACTGATCCTGTCAGTGCTGTGTACTGGTGACACAGGACAGGGGTGGGGTAATAATATAATATATAATGTACTTGTATATACTATTACTTATCCTGTCAGTGCTGTGTACTGGTGACACAGGACAGGGGTGGGGTAATAATATAATATATAATGTACTTGTATATACTATTACTGATCCTGTCAGAGCTGTGTACTGGTGACACAGGACAGGGGTGGGGTAATAATATAATATATAATGTACTTGTATATACTATTACTTATCCTGTCAGAGCTGTGTACTGGTGACACAGGACAGGGTGGGGTAATAATATAATATATAATGTACTTGTATATACTATTACTGATCCTGTCAGAGCTGTGTACTGGTGACACAGGACAGGGGTGGGGTAATAATATAATATATAATGTACTTGTATATACTATTACTGATCCTGTCAGTGCTGTGTACTGGTGACACAGGACAGGGGTGGGGTAATAATATAATATATAATGTACTTGTATATACTATTACTTATCCTGTCAGTGCTGTGTACTGGTGACACAGGACAGGGGTGGGGTAATAATATAATATATAATGTACTTGTATATACTATTACTTATCCTGTCAGAGCTGTGTACTGGTGACACAGGACAGGGGTGGGGTAATAATATAATATATAATGTACTTGTATATACTATTACTTATCCTGTCAGTGCTGTGTACTGGTGACACAGGACAGGGGTGGGGTAATAATATAATATATAATGTACTTGTATATACTATTACTGATCCTGTCAGAGCTGTGTACTGGTGACACAGGACAGGGGTGGGGTAATAATATAATATATAATGTACTTGTATATACTATTACTTATCCTGTCAGTGCTGTGTACTGGTGACACAGGACAGGGTGGGGTAATAATATAATATATAATGTACTTGTATATACTATTACTGATCCTGTCAGAGCTGTGTACTGGTGACACAGGACAGGGGTGGGGTAATAATATAATATATAATGTACTTGTATATACTATTACTTATCCTGTCAGAGCTGTGTACTGGTGACACAGGACAGGGGTGGGGTAATAATATAATATATAATGTACTTGTATATACTATTACTGATCCTGTCAGAGCTGTGTACTGGTGACACAGGACAGGGGTGGGGTAATAATATAATATATAATGTACTTGTATATACTATTACTGATCCTGTCAGAGCTGTGTACTGGTGACTCAGGACAGGGGTGGGGTAATAATATAATATATAATGTACTTGTATATACTATTACTGATCCTGTCAGTGCTGTGTACTGGTGACACAGGACAGGGGTGGGGTAATAATATAATATATAATGTACTTGTATATACTATTACTTATCCTGTCAGTGCTGTGTACTGGTGACACAGGACAGGGGTGGGGTAATAATATAATATATAATGTACTTGTATATACTATTACTGATCCTGTCAGAGCTGTGTACTGGTGACACAGGACAGGGGTGGGGTAATAATATAATATATAATGTACTTGTATATACTATTACTGATCCTGTCAGAGCTGTGTACTGGTGACACAGGACAGGGGTGGGGTAATAATATAATATATAATGTACTTGTATATACTATTACTTATCCTGTCAGAGCTGTGTACTGGTGACACAGGACAGGGTGGGGTAATAATATAATATATAATGTACTTGTATATACTATTACTGATCCTGTCAGAGCTGTGTACTGGTGACACAGGACAGGGGTGGGGTAATAATATAATATATAATGTACTTGTATATACTATTACTGATCCTGTCAGTGCTGTGTACTGGTGACACAGGACAGGGGTGGGGTAATAATATAATATATAATGTACTTGTATATACTATTACTTATCCTGTCAGTGCTGTGTACTGGTGACACAGGACAGGGGTGGGGTAATAATATAATATATAATGTACTTGTATATACTATTACTGATCCTGTCAGAGCTGTGTACTGGTGACACAGGACAGGGGTGGGGTAATAATATAATATATAATGTACTTGTATATACTATTACTTATCCTGTCAGTGCTGTGTACTGGTGACACAGGACAGGGTGGGGTAATAATATAATATATAATGTACTTGTATATACTATTACTGATCCTGTCAGAGCTGTGTACTGGTGACACAGGACAGGGGTGGGGTAATAATATAATATATAATGTACTTGTATATACTATTACTGATCCTGTCAGAGCTGTGTACTGGTGACTCAGGACAGGGGTGGGGTAATAATATAATATATAATGTACTTGTATATACTATTACTGATCCTGTCAGTGCTGTGTACTGGTGACACAGGACAGGGGTGGGGTAATAATATAATATATAATGTACTTGTATATACTATTACTTATCCTGTCAGTGCTGTGTACTGGTGACACAGGACAGGGGTGGGGTAATAATATAATATATAATGTACTTGTATATACTATTACTGATCCTGTCAGAGCTGTGTACTGGTGACACAGGACAGGGGTGGGGTAATAATATAATATATAATGTACTTGTATATACTATTACTTATCCTGTCAGAGCTGTGTACTGGTGACACAGGACAGGGTGGGGTAATAATATAATATATAATGTACTTGTATATACTATTACTGATCCTGTCAGAGCTGTGTACTGGTGACACAGGACAGGGGTGGGGTAATAATATAATATATAATGTACTTGTATATACTATTACTGATCCTGTCAGTGCTGTGTACTGGTGACACAGGACAGGGGTGGGGTAATAATATAATATATAATGTACTTGTATATACTATTACTTATCCTGTCAGTGCTGTGTACTGGTGACACAGGACAGGGGTGGGGTAATAATATAATATATAATGTACTTGTATATACTATTACTGATCCTGTCAGAGCTGTGTACTGGTGACACAGGACAGGGGTGGGGTAATAATATAATATATAATGTACTTGTATATACTATTACTTATCCTGTCAGTGCTGTGTACTGGTGACACAGGACAGGGTGGGGTAATAATATAATATATAATGTACTTGTATATACTATTACTGATCCTGTCAGAGCTGTGTACTGGTGACACAGGACAGGGGTGGGGTAATAATATAATATATAATGTACTTGTATATACTATTACTTATCCTGTCAGAGCTGTGTACTGGTGACACAGGACAGGGGTGGGGTAATAATATAATATATAATGTACTTGTATATACTATTACTGATCCTGTCAGAGCTGTGTACTGGTGACACAGGACAGGGGTGGGGTAATAATATAATATATAATGTACTTGTATATACTATTACTGATCCTGTCAGAGCTGTGTACTGGTGACTCAGGACAGGGGTGGGGTAATAATATAATATATAATGTACTTGTATATACTATTACTGATCCTGTCAGAGCTGTGTACTGGTGACACAGGACAGGGGTGGGGTAATAATATAATATATAATGTACTTGTATATACTATTACTGATCCTGTCAGAGCTGTGTACTGGTGACACAGGACAGGGGTGGGGTAATAATATAATATATAATGTACTTGTATATACTATTACTTATCCTGTCAGAGCTGTGTACTGGTGACACAGGACAGGGGTGGGGTAATAATATAATATATAATGTACTTGTATATACTATTACTGATCCTGTCAGTGCTGTGTACTGGTGACACAGGACAGGGGTGGGGTAATAATATAATATATAATGTACTTGTATATACTATTACTGATCCTGTCAGTGCTGTGTACTGGTGACACAGGACAGGGGTGGGGTAATAATATAATATATAATGTACTTGTATATACTATTACTTATCCTGTCAGTGCTGTGTACTGGTGACACAGGACAGGGGTGGGGTAATAATATAATATATAATGTACTTGTATATACTATTACTGATCCTGTCAGAGCTGTGTACTGGTGACACAGGACAGGGGTGGGGTAATAATATAATATATAATGTACTTGTATATACTATTACTGATCCTGTCAGAGCTGTGTACTGGTGACACAGGACAGGGGTGGGGTAATAATATAATATATAATGTACTTGTATATACTATTACTTATCCTGTCAGAGCTGTGTACTGGTGACACAGGACAGGGTGGGGTAATAATATAATATATAATGTACTTGTATATACTATTACTGATCCTGTCAGAGCTGTGTACTGGTGACACAGGACAGGGGTGGGGTAATAATATAATATATAATGTACTTGTATATACTATTACTGATCCTGTCAGTGCTGTGTACTGGTGACACAGGACAGGGGTGGGGTAATAATATAATATATAATGTACTTGTATATACTATTACTTATCCTGTCAGTGCTGTGTACTGGTGACACAGGACAGGGGTGGGGTAATAATATAATATATAATGTACTTGTATATACTATTACTGATCCTGTCAGAGCTGTGTACTGGTGACACAGGACAGGGGTGGGGTAATAATATAATATATAATGTACTTGTATATACTATTACTTATCCTGTCAGTGCTGTGTACTGGTGACACAGGACAGGGTGGGGTAATAATATAATATATAATGTACTTGTATATACTATTACTGATCCTGTCAGAGCTGTGTACTGGTGACACAGGACAGGGGTGGGGTAATAATATAATATATAATGTACTTGTATATACTATTACTTATCCTGTCAGAGCTGTGTACTGGTGACACAGGACAGGGGTGGGGTAATAATATAATATATAATGTACTTGTATATACTATTACTGATCCTGTCAGAGCTGTGTACTGGTGACACAGGACAGGGGTGGGGTAATAATATAATATATAATGTACTTGTATATACTATTACTGATCCTGTCAGAGCTGTGTACTGGTGACTCAGGACAGGGGTGGGGTAATAATATAATATATAATGTACTTGTATATACTATTACTGATCCTGTCAGTGCTGTGTACTGGTGACACAGGACAGGGGTGGGGTAATAATATAATATATAATGTACTTGTATATACTATTACTTATCCTGTCAGTGCTGTGTACTGGTGACACAGGACAGGGGTGGGGTAATAATATAATATATAATGTACTTGTATATACTATTACTGATCCTGTCAGAGCTGTGTACTGGTGACACAGGACAGGGGTGGGGTAATAATATAATATATAATGTACTTGTATATACTATTACTGATCCTGTCAGAGCTGTGTACTGGTGACACAGGACAGGGGTGGGGTAATAATATAATATATAATGTACTTGTATATACTATTACTGATCCTGTCAGTGCTGTGCACTGGTGACACAGGACAGGGGTGGGGTAATAATATAATATATAATGTACTTGTATATACTATTACTGATCCTGTCAGTGCTGTGTACTGGTGACACAGGACAGGGGTGGGGTAATAATATAATATATAATGTACTTGTATATACTATTACTGATCCTGTCAGAGCTGTGTACTGGTGACACAGGACAGGGGTGGGGTAATAATATAATATATAATGTACTTGTATATACTATTACTTATCCTGTCAGAGCTGTGCACTGGTGACACAGGACAGGGAGGGGTAATAATATAATATATAATGTACTTGTATATACTATTACTTATCCTGTCAGTGCTGTGTACTGGTGACACAGGACAGGGGTGGGGTAATAATATAATATATAATGTACTTGTATATACTATTACTTATCCTGTCAGAGCTGTGTACTGGTGACACAGGACAGGGGTGGGGTAATAATATAATATATAATGTACTTGTATATACTATTACTGATCCTGTCAGAGCTGTGTACTGGTGACACAGGACAGGGGTGGGGTAATAATATAATATATAATGTACTTGTATATACTATTACTGATCCTGTCAGAGCTGTGTACTGGTGACACAGGACAGGGGTGGGGTAATAATATAATATATAATGTACTTGTATATACTATTACTTATCCTGTCAGTGCTGTGTACTGGTGACACAGGACAGGGGTGGGGTAATAATATAATATATAATGTACTTGTATATACTATTACTGATCCTGTCAGTGCTGTGTACTGGTGACACAGGACAGGGGTGGGGTAATAATATAATATATAATGTACTTGTATATACTATTACTTATCCTGTCAGTGCTGTGTACTGGTGACACAGGACAGGGGTGGGGTAATAATATCATATATAATGTACTTGTATATACTATTACTGATCCTGTCAGAGCTGTGTACTGGTGACACAGGACAGGGGTGGGGTAATAATATCATATATAATGTACTTGTATATACTATTACTTATCCTGTCAGAGCTGTGTACTGGTGACACAGGACAGGGGTGGGGTAATAATATAATATATAATGTACTTGTATATACTATTACTGATCCTGTCAGAGCTGTGCACTGGTGACACAGGACAGGGGTGGCTCAGTAACAATATGAGGGCCGGCTCTGGGGCAGTCTAGTCACACCCCCTGCACTCCTGTGTACTGGAGCAGAGGCCATTGCCCCGTGAGCTCCCTCCTGCGGCTCAGAGCTGGGAGTGTGAGTGAATGTAGCCCCGCAGAGCCAATGAGCAGGCACCGGATGCGATATATCCTCTGGGACAACAACTGCTCTGTTCCTCCTCAGTTCCACATGACGCCATTTACTGCCCTACCTCCTCCTCCTCCGAGCCCAGAGCACAACAACGCTGAGGCGGTGGCGGCGCCCTGTCACACTGCTGTGCCGGATCTCCTGTGACTTGTGACTACTTCTCCTATCCCGGGGACGGCCGCTGTGTGTGGATACTATAACTTGGAGAAGCTCCAGGGACTGCACCGCTGTTGCTGCTGGAAACTTTCTTTTGGGAACTTACTTTAATTATTTGGGAGCCCTATTTTTACTGGACTGTGCAACTTTTTACCCGGGTGCGGATTTATTAGTAGAACTTGCAGGAGTTGCCGAGCAGAGGAAGGTCGTGGTGCAGCTGCGGTGAGTATGGGGTTAATGCTCAGTTAACCCTTGCAGGCGCCGAAGTTGCTTGCCGCCGGCTCGATCCTGATTACACCGGGTGCGATCACCCCCCCCCCCCCCCGGCTGTCTATAGGGAGGCCCTGTAAATGGGGGACCCCCTGACTTGTATGGATTGTTCCTGGCTGCGAGGGGCAGTGCAGGGAGCGGAAACGTGGCTTGTTTTGGAAAGTTCAATGATCTTGAGTGGTGATAAGTTGCTCTGCTTGTGGTTTATGTAATAAGAGGCTGTACCTATGTATTGTAGGGATCTCGCACAGATGTCAGCTGCTGCTCTCTGTTGTCTGCTGCGTGTGAAGTTACCATAAAGTGCATGCACACTGTGCTGTTCTGTAATCCGTTTCCACTCTGTGGTTTGCACTGAGATCTATTTAGAATGCAGGAAAGGACAGATCTGATGGTGTTGAGCAGCTTCGGAAATGTTGTGGTCTAGTTTAAAGAGCTATTTATGTCTTTTCACTCTGTCCCCACAGTAAACTCCTTCCCCCTCCCCTAATCCTCAGTCTGATCACACACTCTGCTCCTAATGGGGTTATATGGGGGGGTGGGGGGTACAGAGGAAACTTAGAGGCAGCACCAGATCTCACACAGCACATCATACAGGAGACAAACAAAATCCTGTCTGTGCACTAATGATTTCTGCCATGTCCTGATCTGGGCTGGAGATCCTTCCCTGCGATGGAGCCTGGGACTCTGAGAAACGTGATTGTAAGTTGTGGGGCTGAATGATCCCGTCTGCAGGATTCATCCTGGACGTGTATGTAGGGGTTTGTTTACCTTTATTGTTACTTTGTATAATAAAAGGATACACAATAGTTCATTTCCTCTGAGGGGTTTAATAGATGTTTATTTTGGTCATCTGAAGGATTTGGAAGTTTTCTTCTGATTCTGGGCTCAGTTTGACGTGGGTTTTGTTCTTAAAGTGCTTCATTTCTTTTTTAGTTTGGGTAGAGGCCTGTGCAAGAAGCCTCCATAGCAAAGTTTTATGTACTGTATGTGGATTATATTGTTCGTTGATTGATGATCCATTGGGTTAATGGGATGGCTTCTCTTTAGTTTACCTGTTGAGAGCTGCATAGTTGTCCTGTATATCCGAGCTCCTGTGATGTATAGAAGGTCCTATTGCTAGTGAATTTATAAAAAAAAAAAAAAATTTTTATTTTATTATAATGTGTGTGACGTATATGGGGTGAGTAAATACTGCAAATGTTAGATATTTTGACCTTGTGACAGACAAATATAAACTTTATAGAAAACTAGGCAGTGGCCGTAAACTTCAAGGCTCTTTAGGTCCTGAGATTAGTCAGATGTTTGTATATTACACATATATATATATATATATATATATATATATATATATATATATCTATGTGTGTGTGTCTCTCCATAGGAGTAGATGTATGAGAGAGATCTATATACAAACACATTTCTTCCTCTCCTCCTTTTTCTTTTATGTGACTTGTATTACATGGATTTATCTTTTTGTACTCTCTTATATTTTGTTTCTTACTTTTTGCTTCTGCCACTATGTGTAATCTCAAGTTTCTTAAGTGAATTCTATCGCAGTAACTTCTATACTGAACTCCAGTGAAAGGAGAGAATGATCTGTGACAGTGGTTTCTGTTGCTCCTGTGAAGATGGATATCAATTTACTTTTCAATTCCAGTCTTGGCGTAAAGCTTTGCTTGACTAGTCCACGGTGAGGAAGGCTCAGTCATAAATGATGCTCAGAGGATTGTTGCACTTGGTTTCTTCACTGTACAATTTATTTGAGACTTCTGATCAATGTGAATCGTCTGTAGTGATGACAGGCTTTACATGGCATGGCTTTTCATTGGGTTTGCTTTATTGAGACAGCTAAGGGGAATGTTATGAAATATTAGGCCTATGACCAGATTGACTAGGTCTGGATTTTTGCATAGGTTCTATAAGGGTACTTGCCAAATATAAGGTAAATGGCGAAATACTAAAAGGAACTGTAATGAGACGCAGTCTGGAATCAGAACCCCTCTTTATGTCTTCATTTGCACATTGCTACTTAAATTAAATCACGTCCATTGACTTTTAGTTCCGATCTTTGGATTTTCTTACTAAAGCTCTGCAGAGTATTTACCTTTATGAAAAGGAAGAATGACATCTTCAGTTTAGAAATTCTGAGAGATTGAGTTGTGTAACTTGGGCGTGAAGCTCTGCTGGCTTTAGGGAAACCAGGTAGCTCCCGCTAGAGTCAAGGAAACCTCTTAAGTAAGTATATTTCCGTAAAAGAAAAGTGAATTTGTGAGGGCCGTATATCCAGCCATTACATCAGTGCCGTGGAGTAACTTGTCATCTTGATCACGCTTTTGGTTTCCAACATATAACGTATGTATATACAAATACTTGTGTCTACATTTGTGTCATGTACCGATATAGCAGAGCTGAGTTTGTCATTTGGCATAATTGGTGAAGTCACAATGGGTTTTCTGTGCATAGTTCTTGACTGCTGGCAAACATAGTGCCTTATCCCTGACTTGGTTATTATGGTGCATAAATATTGTTTCCCACCGAGAAAGACATTCGAAAAATGTTGACTATTAATTGGCAATATTCTGTTCTCCAGAATCTGATCTGCCATGTTGGCTTTTTTTCAGGCAGTAGACAGAGTTTATGTTCATACATTCTGAAAGTTGTTTGGGTTTTTTTCTGCTGCATCTGTTCTTCTGAGCATGGCTGTAAATGTTGGTAATGTTATGGTAACAGACAGTCGGTTGAGCACCTGACGATTTTTCCAAACCTCATGTCTATGGTCCACTTTGGCAGACAATTTCAGCACTGCTACATCTGTACGATTGTACATTGATCATGATGATAGTCTGGTCTTGCAGCACGTTTTGATATAACCTCATATTGATGTTTGCGTTGAGAATATGTTCTCAGTAAAGGCCGGATCTCGCTATCCTGTCAATGAGCTGCACGTTAACAGTGGCCATTATCTGCTCACCTTTAGTTTCAGATAGGCCCCAGATAGTGTTTGCACAGCAATGATCTCAATCCCCTCATTGTCAGGCAAGTTAACAGAGAATGTGCTGTTTGTGGGAAAGCTGAGTTAAACAGACCAGATTCTATAGATCTCTGCAATTTAAAAGGGCTCTTCATCCAGAAATGCAGTCCGGGTGATAGCATCCTGTTCTTCAGACTCGCACTAAATCCCATGAATAATGTGCATTATTCGACCCATCCTCATCTGGTCTCCTTTAGCAAATGTATCAAAGCCATCAGACCATAAAGACTTGTGCTGTAAAATGCAGGTAGTGTTTGTTATGTAAATGGTAAAGTGTATAGGGCATTGTCATTCACATAGTAGTGACCTGCGTATAAAGGGGACAGTCTCATAATGGCAGCTGGTTTCCTGTTACTTGAATAGATTTTACTGCTGTCTAAGAGGAACCTGATTTCCCTACACCTGTTGTGACACGTTCACAATGAGAGGAAGTAATACGCCACTGTTACGTTACATGGGAGTCGGATATACAGATAGAGCGCAGTTTGGCATTTGTCTGCATTAAAATGACTTGGAAAGAAATCGCAATACACAGATAATGCAGCACGAAAAGACATTAGCTCTGCTACATCATCATTATGTTTTTATGTTTATTAGGTTTATATGATCTATTTTTCTTTCTTTCTGTTGCTGCCTGTGACATTTTCAAGGAAATACTACAAATAGAATATGTGGCCGGCTTTTCTTAGAAAAACGGCAGAGGAAATTGTAGATGAGAAGATTAACTTACAACTTCTAGTCCTGCCTGAGCTGGGTGGGATTTGTTCATGAATGTCAGGGCGTGCGGTCTAACATTAGACTGAGGTTTGTTTTCATAACACATCTATACATACAGCCTGATATAATAAGCCAGTATCATTGACACTTTTTGACCCGGGCTTCCTGAGTTTTTGTATTGGGTAGGATGCATTTTTTTTTTATTTTTTTTTACGAATGCCATGAAAAAGACTGGTTGCAGAGTAAGTAATAATTTTTTCATTTTTCTGCCCACAGGATTTCAGATGTGTTCTCGGCCCACTGGAGTGAAAACTCTTCAGAGTACTGATGGAGGCCAGAGTACAAAATGGCAGTGGATCCCAACCTTTACTCCAGGCTCGGCGTGACAACGGGAGACCACATGGTGATATTGACCCAAGGGACATTTCGGCGCAACAAGTTCATATTTTGTCATTGGAACAGATAAGAGCTATACGGAACACTAATGAGTATACTGAGGGGCCTACTGTGGCTCCCCGGCCTTGGGTTAAAACGGACTCTCGTCAAACTCCCCAGCAGAAAAATGAAAGAATACATGTGGTAACAGACCAGAGGCAATTCAGCCGGAGCCCTCTTCCACCAATGCATCCCTCGTCACGGGCATCGTTGTCTCGGTCCATTAGTACAGTGAGTACTGGATCACGAAGTAGTACAAGGACAAACACAAGTAGCAGCTCATCCGAGCAAAGACTTTTAGGTCCTTCTTATTCATCTTCGGGGTTAGGTGCTGACAGAATAATTTGCGTACAACCCAAAGGTGAGCTGAAACCAGAGGAGTTAAAGCCTTCCAGTAAAGAAGACTTGGGCTTACATGCATACAGGTGCGAGAGCTGCGGGAAATGTAAGTGCCAAGAATGCACTTATCCAAGAACTCTCCCCTCCTGCTGGATATGTGACAAGCAGTGCCTTTGCTCAGCGCAGGAAGTGATTGACTATGGAACTTGTGTTTGCGGTGTGAAGTGCCTATTCTATCACTGCTCAAACGACGACGAGGACAATTGTGCCGACAACCCCTGCTCTTGTAGCCAGTCACATTGCTGCACTCGCTGGTCTGCCATTGGTGTTATGTCAATGTTTTTGCCTTGTTTATGGTGTTACCTTCCAGCCAAGGGTTGCCTTAAATTGTGCCAGGGCTGCTATGACCGGGCAAAGAGGCCAGGATGCCGATGTAAAAGGTCAAACACAGTATGTTGTAAAGTGCCACAGTTACAGCCCAGAAGTTTGGGGAAGCCAACATAGCACTGGTTGATATCAACAAGATATAAAGTAATTGGACTTTTAACACACATATGCAATCATATAAAATAATTTTGGTACGGTTGGTAGAAAGCAGTGGGAAGTTTTTTTTCCTGTTTGCAGTGATTTTATTTTTATTTTTTTCTTCTAAGTGCCATCTTAACCAATAGGCTTGTTAGAGAGCTGCGATTAGGACCCAGTGCTGTGTGCCACATAAAATATAAGCTAAAGCAACACAGACACTCCTACGTAAATGTGCATTGTTTTGTGAATAATAATTGCAACATTTGTAAATTCATTATTATTTTTTTCTGCCAGAGATAACGTGCTATATTTTTGTACATAAAGAATAATATTTACAACTGTGAATTTGGTGCCACTGTACTGGCGCAATCACGAAATGTACTAATATACATTCAGAGGAATGGGAATCTATCCAAACGGCTAGATCGTGCTTCAACTTATTGAAAAATTAATATTTCTACTCTTTGGACTTTCTGTATATTGTACAGTTACAGTAAGAGTCAGCCTTTATTTTCTAATTTTTCAACATATTGTCTAGTGTAAAGTATATTTATTTGAAGTTTTATTATTTTATAAAAGAGAAATATTTATTTTAAGAGGCATCTTACAAATGTTTCCCCTTTTTTATGATGTCAGTTTCTGCAGATTGGGGTAACTGATGCATATGTTCACTATAAAATAGAAAATATATTAACGTTTGAAATTAAACCTGGCAAGTGTTGATTCTCTTCTTTTTAAGTGTAGGTGGCGGTATGAAGTGGTGAATGTGTGTGACTGATCTCCTGTACGTCTACGCAAGGATCTCACACCTTGTATACAGTCATTTTCTATTAAAGGGGTAGTTTTGATTTTAGACAAATCTATTAGGGATGTAGAGCTAATAGAGGAGGCCTCTTTATCAGACCTCTGATTGGGCAAAACAGAAGGCCATGCCCACATGCCCGGTATGGATCTTGGCTCTGGAGGACCTCAGATCTACATTAAAACCAGTAAATGAGCATTGGTTTCAATACACTTCCTATAAATGTTATACTGGACAACGACTTTACTTACAAGTTAGGCCACTTTCACATTAACATTCCATATGCTGGTGAGTATTTTGCATCAGTATTTGAAAGCAAAAACAGAGTGGGTCCAAATCATGGAAGACAAAGCTTTCTATTATACTTTTCCTCTTTGGAGGTTCCACTCCTTGTTTTGGCTTACAAATACTGATGCAAAATACGGACCTAAATCCTGCCGTGTTAAAGAGGCCTACGGCTTTGTTCACATGGGTGTATTATTGTTTTTTTGTGGGAACCGTATAGATCCAATAGGTGGATTTGATACGATTGTGGGAAAGAATTCTACCTCCAGGGTCAGATCCAGTTTTTTTTTTTTTTATACTAACTATATACATGTTTGCATGGAGCTCTGATACACACAGCTGAATGAAGCCTTACATAGAAATGTCCTAAGCTGTTTATTGGAGAGAAAACCTGTGGCAACTACTAATATATTGACTAATGAAATCTTCACTCCATGACCTATGTAAGGGGACTGACCTTGTGAAACATGCTCTACCCTGAGCTCCACTGAGCGACATGAAAATAAAAAACTGCGAACAGTTGGGGAAATGCTTTAAGTGGAATTAGACTTCGGGTATGTTCACACGAGGTCATTACGTCCGTAATGGTTATGTACGATGCTAGGAGTCCCTGCCTCGCTGCCGGACAACTGTCCCGTACTGTAATCATGATTACAGTACGGGACAGTAGTTCCATGGAGAGGCAGGGACTCCTAGCATCGTACATAACTATAATGCTAGGAGCCCGGCTCCCTGCAGTGTGTTCGGTCCGGGACTTGCGGCCGAAATACGTCCGTCAATTACAGACGTAATGACCTCGTGTGAACATACCCTAAGATCTGAATTCTGGGAAGTAAGTTTAGGACGTGGTACGTCCAGTTTTTCTCCTGGTGACCACTTGACGTCTCACATGATGACCAAGGTCCATAATTTAACTGTCCGCTTTAGGTAGGAGACTAGTGTAGACTTATCCCAGGGGAAATACTGTGCCACTTACAAAGAAATCCATTTGTATTTAAAAAAAATGTGTCCAGGTTTAAGAAACAAATTCTAATGTGAATGTAATTTTATCTAGAAGAATTCACCCAAGACGTGAGGACGTTGAGGAATATAATTCAGGTCTCTTCGAGAATTTTAAAGTGTTTCGAAATTAAGGAAGGCAAAAGCTTTCAACTACTATAGCCCTACTAATTCTGTGAGAAATTAAAAAGTAAAACAAAAGGTCACGTTTAGACTTGGTTCACATTGTTTTTGCAAAGTGTTGCAACTGTAAGCCTATGACTATTAAATTCAAGACCAGATTACAGCTAAAATATTTATCAAATGCATGCGTTTTTTCAGATGCGTAACTTTTGGCTGCGTATGAAGATGCACAAAATCGCGCAATGTAAACGCAGCATAAACTAGTAGTCCGAGTTAATAACATTTAATCAAGGGGTGGAATATATTAGGCAGCAAGTGAATGGTCAGTTCTTGAAGTTGATGTGTTGGGAACAGGAAAAATTGGCAAGTGTGAGGATCTGAGCGACTTTGACAAGAGCCAAATTGCGATGGCTAGACGACTGGGTCAGAGCATCCCCAAAATGACAAGTCAAGTCAAGTGTTCCCAGTATGCAGTGGTTAGTACCTACCAAAAGTGGTCTAAGGAAGAACAAGCGAAGGCTAGCCTTTCTGGTCCAATACACAGAAGAGCTATTAAGTAAGTTAATGCTGGATATGATAGAAAGGTGTGAGAACACACACAATACGTCACAGCTTACTGTATTTGTGGCTGCGGAGTGAAATGCTGATGCCTGTTCACTGCCCAAAGTGCATAGAATGGGCACTTGAGCATATGAATCGGCAATGGAAGGTGACCTGGTCTGATAATGCACATTTTCTTTTACATCATGTGGACAGCCGGGTGCGTGTGCACGGCTTATCTAAGGGGAAACAATGACGGCAAGTTGGTGGAGGCAGTGTGATGCTCTGGGCAATGTTCTGCTGGGGAACTCTTGGTCCTGGCATGTGGATGTTACTTTGACACGTACCACCTATGTGACCAAGTTCACCCCTTCATGGAAACAGTATTCCCTAATGGCAGTGGCCTCTTTCTGCAGAATAATGTGCCCTGACACACTACAAAAATTCTCCAGGAATTGTTTAAGGAACATGGCAAAGGGTTCAAGGTGTTGACTCGCAACTTACAGGACTTAAAAGATCTAATGCAATCATCTTGGTGCTAGATACCACAGGACTCTTTCAGAGGTTGTGTCAAGATCGTGCCTCATCGGGTCAGAGCTGTTTTGGTGGAGCTACGCAATATTGGGCAGGTAGTTTTAGTGTGTGTGTGTGTGTGTGTGTGTGTGTGTGTGTGTGTGTGTGTGTGTGTGTGTGTTTTTAAGGTGTGTGAGGAAAAAAAACCATGGTGCTTTTAAGTTTATTGATTTGGTAAACCGTGTAAAATAAAATCGCAGGATCTCCACTGGTTACAGCCAGCACTTTACTGTAACATCCGGAATCGCAGTGAACTATGATCCCGGCCGTTTAACCACTTGGATGCTGCGATATTTAATAGTGAATAATGTACAAAGTTTTTTTTTTTTAAAAAGTAAAAAAAAAAAGAATTTTTCTCACAGTAATTAAAAATAAAAAACTATACATAATTGGTATTGCCGCCTCCATAAAATTCAGAACTATTACAATATAACACTATTTAACCCACAGGATGAACGACGTTTAAAAATAAATAAATGCCAGAATTGCAGTTTTTTGGTCACGTTAGCGCCTAAAAAAAAATAAAAATTGGACCGTTAAAATTTGCAGTTCGCCCTGCAAAAGAACAAGCCTCCACATCATTCCATCGGCAAAGTTATGGCTCTCTGAATATGGCAACACAAGTTTTTTCTATGTAAAAGCAGTAAATCTTAAAAAAAAAAAAACTATCATTTTTGGTATCGCTGTAATCATATTGACCCGCTGAATAAAGTTAACGTGTAATTTTTACTGCAAGGTGAATGCCGTAAAAACAAGACCCCCAAAGCAATGCAAGAATCACAGGTTTGTTTGTTTTTCCATTCCACCCCACTATTTTTTATTTTCCCGGTTAGAGGGAAAAAAAGAAAATTGGATGCAGCAGCAAGGGGTTAAAGGAGTTTTGCATTCACATAAATCTTTTACAGTGTCAGCGCATCAAGTACTAGCAGTGTAAGATACTGTACATTGGATAACAAATTCTGCCTCAAAAGGTGCAGGGAGCCGTCCGAGCAGCTGCAGGTTTGTCCTTGTGAGTAATGCATGGACGAGCTGGCTGCTATAGATCTCAATGAATCCAGGCTCGACAAACATGAAGCCGCTCACTGCTGCCTTGTACATGTTGTAGCTGCTTACTGAGGTAGAATTTAATGTTCTATTCACATTTCTAGAGTTTCTCGAAGTAAAATGCTAATGGGATACTAAAAGGTAAAAAAAAAATAATATATATATATCTATCCTCTGGTTCCTAAAGTGATTTTCGGTGAGGACTTTTATGGTGCTCTCATTCAGTTTCCATTTCTACCATAGACCTTAAAGTAGAGTGACCCCCATGAATCAGGCATTTTTGGGATTTCTGATTGATAATCAATTAAAGTCCTTTGTCAGAAAAACTTTTTATGGTCAACTGTTTGGTCCTTAATTTTTTTTATTTTCTCTCTACTTGAGGTCGTGTGCAGAGTAACAAAATCCTGCACGGTTTTACAGCAAATTGCAATAGCTTTGCGATGCGGTTCTTAATCGTAAGGCACGCTCTAAGACCCCATTAATTTTTAGAATATTTACAGATTGCACCCAATTTGCAGTGTCTACATCGCATGTGCATCTACAACCGTGGAAACCGCAGGGAATATGTAAGTATTGGGGTGTGTTCATGCAAGGTTTTTGGTAATTCAGATGGAAAATATATCTTTTTGGGGGGAGAATTTGGAGGTTGTACAGGCCCATAATACACCTTTGTACAGGAAGCCTTATGGCACATTCAGACGGTTTTATTTTTAGTGAAATAAACCTTGCTTGTTGAACAAAATGTTCTATCTGCTGGAACGACTGCACCGTCTGCAAAAAGTCGTTAAATATACCTTAATATAGTGGGGAAATCCCATTTATCAGCTGCCCATGCCTTGGTAGGGCATATAAATAAGGGGTCACTTATGGCAACAAACCGTGGAACAATTTACCTTCGCTGTGTACAGTAACAATGACCAATAGTTTATAAGGGCTCATGCGCATGACCATATTACCACATTTCTAAAAAGTTCTCCTATAATATGCAGTTTGTTATTTTAATTTGCAGTTTAAAAAAAAAAATTGTGAAATTGAGTTTTACCCTTTTTTTTTTTTTTCAAAGTTAATCTGTGTATATAGTATGACTAATGTCAAATCCTGGTATGAACGTCCAAATTCTTTTCTTTCCAGTTCGTGACTGACTGAACCACTTGACTTGCTAGCTGAAAGTATAGCAGACCTTTGCAAATGACACGCAGGAATGCGGTGAAGCCATTTGTGTCAAAGTGTTGATGTGCCTCACTTGAAACAAATAGCCTGCTTTCAGGATATGTCTGTTCTGGAAAGTTACCTTCCACTGAGGTCAAAATCTTGCCACTGCCAAGTTTCCCACCAGAAGTCTAGGAAATTATTTACCTGGCTTATTAACAAACCATCGTTTCCTGTTCTGAACATTTGTCTCCAGTCTTAAAGCAGACGTACAAAAAGTAAAGGTCAGCAAGTCCACAGCCCTCTCCGAAATCTCTGACCATATCATATGACGTGCTTAACGCTTCTTCCGAATGCCGTCCAACAAAAACAAAGTCAGATCAATAAATCTGGAACTTTTAGCAGGAAGTTAATTTTTAAGGCTTCTGAGTATTCAGACTTGCACTGGATTAATAGTATCCTGGTCTGCGGGTGGCCTTTATGGTGTTGAAATCTTTTCACCTGAAGTTTATTATTTATATGCTTTTACGTTCTGTTTACCGTACATGTTATTTATGTGACTTGTTAATTAGTGTTTATTACAGAAGCTTCGTTTA
>NC_134688.1:151778140-151998140 GCF_050947455.1 Rhinoderma darwinii | reverse complement strand
ATTTCTGATGACAGACTCCCTTTAAGACAAGACAATGGATACAATTTTCTTGACATCCTCATCTATATTTGATCAAGGAAACTGTATTCTTAGAAGCTTGAACCTATCTATAATTTTCCCTTATCTCATTCCTACTGGGCACAAAAAGGAGGAAAGCTGGCATTAGACATATAGAATTAGGTGAGTCTTTCTGTTACCCAACTACAAATATAGACAACGGTCTCGATAGTACCATGACTAAGGTTTGGGTAGCTGGTGTATATCTTGCACTTGTGCCTCCCTTTCCTGGAGAGAACGAGCATATTTATATCTTAACATGATAAAGGTTTTAATATATGGTAAGTAGACCCACGAGAGAATGCATAACTTTAGGAGCCATATTATTTCTCTAGGAAATAGCATTTGGACTCAAAAACTGGCAAATTGATACACTGTAAAAAGTATCCATTGTCTGAAAATCTCCCTCCAGATGGATCTGAAAACCAGTACAATTATATTAGCAGTACATCTTATCTGGGTTCAGCTATTTGCCCGGATTGGAGATTATTAGGGTGAAGTTATTGTAATTCTTAAGGGCCTTTTACACAAGGCGATTATCATGTAAAAAAAAAACATAATATCGAGTAAAATATCCCAAACTTTGGCCAGTTTAAACCTGTGCAGTAATTGTACAATTAGTGAGAAATTGTTTGTCGATGATCTAATATTTTATGATGGTCTAAAACTGATGATTTGTCGGTGTTACATGTCCTTGTGTAAACAGGCATCTGCTAGTCATTAGCAGACGAGACAGGAGATGTGGAGTTGACTGGAAATAGGATCGCTTTTGAGATCGCTTCTATCAACGAAAAAATTGTTACATATATACTACCGTTCAAAAGTTTAGGATCACTTAGAAATTTCCTTATTTTTGAAAGAAAAGCACAGTTTTTTTCAATGAAGATAGCATTTAATTAATCAGAAATACACTCTATACATTGTTAATGTGGTAAATCACTATTCTAGCTGCAAACGTCTGGTTTTTAATGCAATATCTACATAGGTGTATAGAGGCCCATTTCCAGCAACCATCACTCCAGTGTTCTAATGGTACATTGTGTTTGCTAACTGTGTTAGAAGGCTAATGGATGATTAGAAAACACTTGAAAACCCTTGTGCAATTATGTTAGCACTGCTGTAAACCGTTTTTCTGTTTAGAGGAGCTATAAAACTTACCTTCCTTTGAGCTAGTTGAGAATCTGGAGCATTACATTTGTGGGTTCGGTTAAACTCTCAAATTGGCTAGAAAAAGAGAGCTTTCATGTGAAACTCGACATTCTATTCTTGTTCTTAGAAATGAAGGCTATTCCATGCGAGAAATTGCCAAGAAACTGAAGATTTCTTACAATGGTGTGTACTACTCCCTTCAGAGGACAGCACAAACAGGCTCTAACCAGAGTAGAAAGAGAAGTGGGAGGCCCCGCTGCACAACTGAGCAACAAGACAAGTACATTCGAGTCTCTAGTTTGAGAAATAGACGCCTCACAGGTCCTCAACTGGCAGCTTCATTAAATAGTACACGCAAAACGCCAGTGTCAACGTCTACATTGAAGAGGCGACTCCGGGATGCTGGCCTTCAGGGCAGAGTGGCAAAGAAAAAGCCATATCTGAGACTGGCTAATAAAAGGAAAAGCTTAATATGGGCAAAAGCACACCGACATTGGACAGAGGAAGATTGGAAAAAAGTGTTATGGACAGACGAATCGGAGTTTAAGGTGTTTGGATCACACAGAAGAACAATTGTGAGACGCAGAACAACTGAAAAGATGCTGGAAGAGTGCCTGACGCCATCTGTCAAGCATGGTGGAGGTAATGTGATGGTCTGGGGTTGCTTTGGTGCTGGTAAAGTGGGAGATCTGTACAAGGTAAAAGGGATTTTGAATAAGGAAGGCTATCACTCCATTTTGCAACACCATGCCATACCCTGTGGACAGCGCTTGATTGGAGCCAATTTCATCCTACAACAGGACAATGACCCAAAGCACACCTCCAAATTATGCAAGAACTATTTAGGGAGGAAGCAGGCAGCTGGTATTCTATCTGTAATGGAGTGGCCAGCGCAGTCACCAGATCTCAACCACACAGAGCTGTTGTGGGAGCAGCTTGACCGTATGGTACGCAACAAGTGCCCATCAAGCCAATCCAACTTGTGGGAGGGCCTTCTGGAAGCATGGGGTGAAATTTCTCCCGATTACCTTAGCAAATTAACAGCTAGAATGCCAAAGGTCTGCAATGCTGTAATTGCTGCAAATGGAGCATTCTTTGACGAAAGCAAAGTTTGAAGGAGAAAATTATTATTTCTAACCTTGTCAATGTCTTGACTATATTTTCTAGTCATTTTGCAACTCATTTGATAAATATAAGTGTGAGTTTTCATGGAAAACACAAAATTGTCGCTATATTGTTTATCTTTACTTCATCTTCACGTGTAAAAGGATCCATAGGGTTCAGTAGGGAGTTGCTGCGCTCCCTCTCACTGTTATAATTAACACCTTTAGGAAGAATAGCAGGTGTCTGTGTCGGACCAGGCTATATATCTAAGTGGTAGAAAATACCTTATGGTTTGGTTTGTTTTCTTTATTTTTTCCTTTTTGGATCTGCTTTTTCCTCTGTTTTCTTCCAATACAATAGTTTATTTTCTTTCAATAGTCAGGTTTCCCAGGAATATAATAATTTGTCCCAATGTTAAAGGGCTGTTCCCAATGCACAAATTTATGGCACATGCCCAGGATATGCCATAAATGCAGAATAAGTGCGGGGCTATCTCTGAGACCTGCACCTGGGTGAAGAACATGGGTCCCTTGACAGTCACCACTCCCAGGCGGACCTCAGTGGAGGAGAGCTTGCACATGCACGGCCACCTCGGCATTCATTATCCACCTAGATGCAGCAGCTGGCAGCCGCCGCACCGGGCAGGACAGGAGTTGGGGGACCTTCGTTCTCCACATAGGTGCGGTCCTAGAGTTGGCACCCACACCTATCACACATTTATGGCCTATTCTGTGGCTATGTCATAAATGTGTGCGTCAGGAATATACTCTAAGCCCTTTTTACTATGGTGCAGTGCTACTATGTGGCATGTTGTGGGTTTGATTTCTATTTGTACCATACTTATTTTTGCTTCTAATTACATTCTTTATTTTGAGAATTAAATTTACATTAATTTACACTAATATTTCTATTGCATAACTAACAAGAATATAGAATATTTCATCATTTGTCCCATCCTGTGGATATCCAATTAAAGGAAATTTACTGCATATGTCTTTATAACAGATGTTGTCCTACAGCAGGCAGATAGATGGATCTCTTTTAAATTATAAAGTAGAGAGCTAACTTTCCACATTCCAGCTGTAGGTTGTGATTCATGGTAAAGATTTGTTTTGTGTTGCTGTTAAAGGGCTTGTCTCTTCACAGATGTTGGTGGCATATATCCAGTATGTGCCACCAATGTCCGATTAAAGAGGGTCAGATCGCTGTGACCCCCACCAATTGCTAGAATGAAGTGGATCCAGGAAAGTGCCATGCAACTTTGTCTCCTGTCAAGTTTATTCAGCTTTTTCTGAACAGCCGCATAGTCGGCCATTATATGAGAAATAGAGAAAGTGCTTTACTATTGCCAATTCCATTTAGTTTCAACTGCTGTGACCCCCCCCCCCGCCGATTAGATAATGGCGGTGTATTCTAACGCTATGCCACCATCTTTTATGAGACAATCCCTCTAACATCTACATTTAAATGTTAAAGGGGGTGCCTGCTTTTTGACCCCTCTTTGGTAGAACAACCCCCAAAAAATAAACAGTGCATCCTGCTATTGGAACCTAGAGCGATCAGCTGTACTTTGCAGCGCCACCAGAGGAGAACTAATGCATTACATTGTGCCCGTTAAAATGAATGTACATGTAATGCATATAACAGGGTTGCTCAGCGGCCAGTATCTCTTTCCTTGTCTCAATGCCATCAACCTCTTCATAGCGGCACACAAGACCTTTCTCATCTTAAAGGGACAGTGTCAGCTGGTTCGTTCTCCGCCTGTGGCTGATCACCTCTGCATAGAGAGAAAGAGAGAGAGAGATGCTCATGTTAGCCATCCTCTGCTCTGACCAATTGATGGAGGTCCCAAATGAGGGACCCTCCTCTATTTACACAGAATGCCCTAATTGAATATGGGTTCTTTAAACCAGACAACCCCTTTATAAAAGCTTCTGCTGGTACAGTAGAGTGAAAGACTGTTGTTTGATTGGAGTCCCATTAAATAAAAAAATAAATCTCAAGCATTTCAATGAAAAATAATCCCACAGACTGTAAAAAATGTCTGCTATACTTCAGGGATGTAAATATGACAAGTCTTAATTATCAAGGCCATGTACTTTAACTTGATCAAGAGGAAGATATTTATCTATGACTCTACCTGCCAGAATAGGCAAAAACAATATACACATGAACTTTCAGCTCCATATGTTGTTTTTGCTGAAATGGCGCCTCCTCTCTGAAAATTGTGACAGATAGAGTACAAGGAGAAATATGTCCAGATGTTAAAGGAAATGTGGTACTATATAATTAAAATGAACTTTAAGCTGAATGAGGCTTGAGGGAGATCTAGATGTAGGCTCTTAGTCAACATCAAACATTCCATTCAGATCCCCTTCTGGCCTCAGCCACCAGTTTTAAAAGTTTGCATGCAGTTACAGTGCAGAAGTAACACCTTGCCAAAGGGCAGGATTGTAAAGGAAGATTCCAGGTTTTGATCCCTTTCACCTCTCTATAATTACACAATAACATAATGTCGATAACGTGTTAAGCTCAAATTCTGCTTTATCTGTATAGGTATTCCACATGTTGTTATCAATAAAATCTATCAGGTGATAATTACAGAGGCCTTTTTGTAATCTAGAAGTGTGTAAAGCATTGCCCGATCCAAATAAAATTATATTTACTTATTTCTCTCGGCCAGTGAACAATACTACAGACAGAGCTTTAAATTTTCAAAGCTGTTGGTTTAAGCCTACTGAGTTTAATGGTGAATCAAGTCCTAGGCATGACTAATCCAAGTGGTTCTAGAGTCTGATGATGAGATCGATGGGTGATCGATGTAGATCAGTAATGGTGAACGCACCATTACTCCATTCTAAGTTTACGTTCTTCCTTTCTGAGATCTTACTGATAGAGCATTTGGAAGGCAGAATTTTGGAGCCTGTCTTTTGCACAGTGCCCTATCTTGAAGTAAGGTAATATGATGGGACAGGAATGGCAATAAATACCCATTGCCAATACTTAATTAGTTTAGCTAACATTACACTAGTATGTTATGTATAATATAGAGAATGGCATATAAAAATTAGAACATCTCATTTTTGTATACACCAAGAGATTTGGCTTGCTTATTACTATTCAGGGGCTTAGCAATCACAGCCAGGCCATGGGTACTGAGGGACCCAAATGCCCCTCTGCCACATAAAAAGACACCAGTATTATAAATGGCACATGGTTGCTGAGGGGTCCTATCACAGATGTTGCATTGGGGCCCAGAAGTTTCAAGTTAAAGGTAAAGTGGTAGTATGTATTTTTTTGTCTGGGAAGAAAAAAAAGGGCTACTTTGATAAAACCGTAAAAGGATAGCTGGTTTGGGCTATCAGGGTAGGCAGCATGCCAGGAAACGTGCAATAAATAGGTTCCAGTAAAGATAGCCATAGACTTTAGTTTTTAGCAGGTGGAGCCCCCTATTTTCAGGAAGATCTGTTGACAATCTAATGTCTATGAAGCTGCCAGACAGTCGATTAAAGGGGTATTCTGGTTACCACAAGTTATCACCTATCCACTGGATAGGTGATGACTAATAGATCGGTGGAGGTCCGAGCACTGGAACCTTCACAAATCACCAGAACGGGGGTCCTGTGTTTCCCGCTTACCTTAGCTGCAAACACACTGACGGGAAGAGTTGAATAGAGCGATGGTCGAGCATGCACCCTGCCCCTCCATTCAAAGTCTATGGAAATTGACTAAAACTCCTCCTGGTTGCGGGCTTGCGGCTGGGGGCAAAGGGGCACACCAAAAGCGTAACTCCACTTTTGAACCAAAAATTTCATTTTATGGAACGGTGGAAGGGGCTGAAAAGTTCTCCTATACTGTCCATTAGTAACCCTTTCATCAGCGGGATAACCGCCATGATAAGGGCGATCCTAATCAGGCATTGGATATTTGTTTGATATTGTTTGAATGTTATGTCAGGGTTGTCAGAGAGAAAGGACTTTAAGGGCTCCCTCAGTAGTGATTTGAGATCAAAGACTTCATCAAAGACTTCTCACATATATCTAAAACATATCAGATGGTTATGTTGAGTTGATTTTTCCTTGACAAAACACTATGGGGAAAATTATCTACGTCTGCACCCTTGAATGACCACATTATGACGTTAAAAAGGCCATAAATGATGGCGTTTTACGCCGCCTCTGCCACTTTTCATACACTGGTGGGGGTTAAAGCAAGAGATGGGGTCACCCTCGGCATTCCAAGTTTACTATATTTAACACCAGAAACAGATGTACGTTATAGTGGAAATCTAGCTGGCCTAGATTTCACTTTCTGGCACACAGACGTCCAGAGATGCGCCTTATTTATTAATAGGCACATCTTAGTCCAGCGGTTTGTAGATTAAGGCCTCAAGCACACATCCCACACAAATCACAGATCACTGAAACACGGACTGCACACGGATGGTTTCAACGGACGGACGGACACACGGAACAGTTAAAATAACGGAAGTGTGCATGGCCCCATAGAAATAAATGGGCCAGTGTGCTATCCGTTAAAAAAAAACGGATAGCACACTGAAGCATTTCACTAAAGGGTACTTGAGGCCTAAGACTGGCGTATGAAAGTTTGAATAAATTCCCCCCTAATAGCTTTTGTTATAGTCTTAAATCTAGTATTGCTTAGTTGCATTGTTTTGCGGAACAGAATGATCATCATTTCGTAGACAAAGAAAATAAAACTTCATCATGTTTCTCCACTTGGTAAATTCTAACCTTTCCCCTAAATAAAGAAAGAGACAGAGTAAACAGATGCTTTGACAAAGCAGAAGTTCCTTATTGTGCAGAGCACTTCAGATAGTAATTTCCACATCAAAGCTGTTGGATGGTGACAATTTCCTCTACAAGATTTCATTTTTTTCAGCGCAAGACAATCAAGAGTTATCTTGTTATCAGATAACTGAAACCTTGGAGTCACACATCTTGTCTTTGAACTATTTACAATGTTCTATGTTGGGGTAGAATTACATACCTTGTACTTTTTAGGTAGTTACTTTTAGTTCTCTCTGTCTTTCCTTCTCTGTGTGACCTTGAATTTCTCATTCTAATAATGTCATTTTAACATAGAACATATGCAGCAGGACAGAATTTGGCATTGAATTGTTGCGGTTGTGCGCTGCGATAACTCTATAGTAAGAAAACCTATGGACAGTTAGTGACTCACAGTTAACTGTCCTGTTAAGCTTTCAATGAGAAGATGAATGATATACTATATTCTAAATATATAACCTGTATATATCAGGAGTAGAAAAGACCAAAGCATGCCGAGGCTAATCTTTACATGCTCATTTTATGATTGCTGCCCTTTTATGATGGGAGATGGTTCCTTTTATTAATAAGTGTTGGTTGGCAACTTGATAACACAAGTAAATACATACAATAATATAATATTACATCAGAGTTCCAGGTTCTTGCATTTGTCCTGTATTTTGTCTTCCTTTTCTTTATGTCACTAAAGACCATGTTTTATTTGACATTGTGTGGTCGTTTATACTCCTGATAAATATTGGTGATGTATTTCCTCAAGTTGGAGGTATAGATCCATTGAAAAATTAATAGGAGTTGTTTATGCTAAATATAGAATGACAGGTAACACATTATGATGTCATGTCACATCATAACAAATAAACGTATCTCTGCTGTATCTATATCTATGTTTCAGATGTTCTTTGAAGAGTCGGTACTCATTTAGTATTATTTATTTAGTATTATTAGTATTTTTTATTTATTTAGTATTTAGTTCAGTATTAGTATTATTTAGTATAGCTGTACTATTGTATGCAAGAACAGTGCTCAAATAACTAAAACACAGAGATTGAGAAGAAAGGCGTACATGGAGAAATGATTATTTCACAGAATTACATTTCAATGTAGATAGTATGTATTTGCTTAATTTATGCATTTTATGTTTTTACCCAAGTTAGGCTTCGTTCACATCTGCGTTAGGTTCCATTTATGGGTTCCGTCAGACCTTTCCATCAGGGGAACCCATCAATGGAAACCAAACGGAAACCATAGCTTCCGTTTGCATTACCATTGATTTCAATGGTAATGCTTGTGTTGCAGTTTCTGTCCGTTCCATAAAGTTTCAGTTTTTTTAGTGGAAACAATAGGGTAGTCGACTGCGCTATTGTTTCCACCAAAACAACGGAAACTTTACAGAACGGAGACAAACGGAAACCATTTGCAATGGAAGCATTACCATTGAAAGCAATGGTAATGCAAACGGAAAGCTATGGATTCCGTTTGGTTTCCATTGATGGGTTCCCCTGATGGAAAGGTCTGGCGGAACTATGAACGGAAGCACAACGCAGATGTGAACTCAGCCTTAGTGGTAATCTATCACCTCAAAAATGTTACGTGTCTTAATTAATAGCAGCAAGACCAGTCACTTATAGTAGGGGTGGCAAACAGTTTTTAGCCTGCTCATAGATGTTTGGCAGAGAGAGCAGGCAAAACCGAGGTAGGAATGTGGTTCCTCCAAGGAAATAAGATCAGGAATCCCTGGCATAGATGAATCAAACAGAAATAGTAATTTTTCATACATAAGACCTGGTAGATCAAGGAATAATCCAAGTCATGTCCTAGCGTAAGTAGGCCAGGAGGTCACTACTTCAGCAGATTTTGTGACGTGGAAGGTAAACGCTATGGCTTTGTTCACACTGGCATCATGGATTTTGTTTTTAAAGGATTCATGATGAATATTATGAATACATTCATGATCCATTAGGATTCTTTTCTTTTTCTTTTTTTTTATCATTGACTTATAATAGGACCTTCATGTTTCTGTCAGGTTTCCATTATTTTACTAGATGGAATAATGCAATAGAGTAGGCTATCCCACACAAGGGTAAACAGTGCCTTGGGCAAAGACTACATTTTTTTGGAATTACACCTCTTTTGTTCAAATTCAAGTGCATAGAGGTCATTGTTGTCATCTTTTTTGATAATTAAAAGTATAGCAGGTAATTGAAGTAAAACCATTTTCTATATTCTAAGCAAAGATATAGCTCTAAAAACAGGGGCAAGAATTAAAGTGCCCAGTTAGTAAAATTGTGGACAAGTATTTATTATTTCCAGAGAAAAATTTTTTAAAAAAATATGTATTAATAAATTACCATTTACAGACAATAGCTAGTCAAATATTTATTTATAAGTAAATGGAAATGACAAAAATGAGGTCCATGTAACCACCAGTTTTAAAAGAAGTGTTTGAGAAATATGGGAAATCTCTGTATAGAATGTATTTACCTAATATTTTACTGCATAGGAAATATAAAATGTCAAATGTCTAACGTTTATTTAAAAAATTGGAAAACTTCACCCAATTTTTTTCTTGAATGCATGGCCAATGTAAACAAAATATTACCACGCTGTCCTTCTAACAAAGAGAAAAATGTAGCCGAGTATCAGTGCTAAACTGAGAGCCCAAGGAAATGTAAGCATTTGCCATAAACTTGTAGAAAAGAACGGATATTAACAGGAGACTGCAAGTTTCAGCACTTTTCTACAAATGCACTGTGATAACTCCTTTCCAGTTTTTTTTGGCAGCAAAAGAGGACAGGTGGGCGCCTTCAGGTGATATGTGTGGACAGATTGATTGAATTATTCCACCCCGGGAGATTAATGTGTTACCTCAGCAACCTGTTCACATTCCAGTAACCCAGTCACATTGTTTAAGACCGCGCTTTTTAATATTCACTCTGAGTTTCTATTTAAATATGTATTTATGTAAATTCTTGAGTCCCAGTAGATGCTATGTTCTATACATTTACATTCTCTAATCACTCAACATTGTTCAAACTGCTGAAAAAAAATCGAATTGCTGGTAGAACTATGATTTTAACATTTTTAATAATTACTAGTTTGAAAATAAAACATTTAAAGGGATTTTATGGAACTGTAATATTAATGGTTTATCCTTAGTTAGAAATCAATTTCTGCTTGTGGTTGTCTGACTCCTGGCCCAGCGCTGTGTATGTGATTTTGGCTGTACCTGATACAGCAGCTCAACCCTATTCAAGTCAATGGGACTAAGCTGCAGTACCAGTACCAGGCACAGTCACAACCAAATGTACGGCACTATGCCTGAGTAAACAATGAAGGAGACGCGATACTTGCTGGAGTGCTACGGGCCCTTTATGCCGCTGATCAGTGGGGATGAAGGGGGTGTATAGGCCATCAATATTGTAATATTAACAATTTATCAGTCACGGAAACTTTACACACGGAAACACTGATTGGTAAAAATAAATTAAAGGCAGTATGTGTTAAGTGTAAAAAAAATAAATACAAAAATTGTGCACCCTTCCTTAATGGTGCCTTAGGCAACACCCTACTCTGCGTACTCTGCCTACACCTCATCCCACCCCTAATCCAGACCCCTTTACACATAGGAATGTATAATCAAGTCTTTGTAGCGGCATCCATACTGATTAGGCGATGTTCAAGTTTTTTAAGTGCAAAGCTCCCAATGTATACATTAAACGTATCTAAATAGCAAAAGTTAGAGCAGCACAGCAGAACTAGACCTCACAAGGGTTAATAGGGTGCCAGCCACCAGGAGTCTGACATGTGAATCCCTCAAATGTAGACAGATCAAGGCAAAGAGGCAGCACTCCAAATTAAAAATGTCAAAAAATGGTTTTATTCACCCATATGTGCAAGGAATACTTCCATCACCCAAAGACTATTATGAGACATGTTAAATTATTTCTTAAGACACTTTTCATGACATATACGAGGTTCGTCCCAAAAGCAATGAGAATTATTTTTTACGCTCCACACGAGGGCTGCATGAGGAAAGAGGGGATGGAGGTTGTTGCAGGGGTATCTCAAGTATACGGCCGGACCATCCTCTGTTGAGCCTGAGCCTTTTGAAGCGTTGGTATGTTAAAAGTGCGGCCTTGTTTTTCCCTCTAGTTATGGACGAAAATGCAGAGGAGCTTCGAGCAGCGTTACGCAATCAGATCTCGTGTGAAACTTGGAAAAACAGCTTCAGAAACTTTAGAAATGATGAAGACAGCGTACGGGGAGGCTGCTTTATCGTCAGCCTGAGAATTCAGATGGCACCGGCCTTTAAGGATGGAAGGGAAGCCGTTGAGGATGACCTTCAACGTCCTATAGCCCTAACTTGATACTGTGTGACTTTTTTTGTTCCCCAAAAACAAAACTCACCTGAAAGGACACCATTTTTGTAATGTTGAAAACGTGAAGTCAGCCGCGACGAGGGCTCTGAACAATCTCTTCCATGAAGACTTCCCGCACTGCTACGATAATTGGTAGTGTTGCTGGACTCGCTGTGTTCAGTCCCAGGGGACTTACTTTGAAGGTGATCAAGCCTAATAGTATGTTTTTGGAATATAAGGCTTTTTTTGGAAATCATTCTCATTACTTTTGGGATGCACCTCGTACATAAAACAAATACAATTATAAAAAATTAAAAATTTTTTTACTAAAAGTTTCGCTCACCTCATGACCACCACGCTATGGTTGCGTTTTCCAATGCGTTTTTCATTATACTTGACTGATGCAAATGGATGTGTAGTAAATCCGAATGCTGCAGGTGCTTGTAGATGCTCCTAGACTAGTCCTGTGTCGACAGCAGGCAATTGAGGCAAAAAATGGTGTGTAGAAAAGGCGGATCCAGCACTCAAATATTAAAAGTTCCAATTTTATTTAAGTCATGTTAAAAAACAAGGATAAAACAAAATGTTTTATCCTTGTTTTTTAACATGACTTAAATAAAATTGGAACTTTTAATATTTGAGTGCTGGATCCGCCTTTTCTACACACCATTTTTTGTTTAAATACAATTATAGCCTATTCGAGACAGACTACTGTTAGGTATCCATCACCCTTAGACTATTATGGTATCGGTTTAATGAATATGTAATGAAAATCAATTGAAAAGCCCATGATGTGTACATTAAATGGATGCCTCTGATGTATGCCATAAAGTGGCATACCTCATCCATGCGCTCCCATATTATAAAAGTATACCACTGTTTTGTCAAATATTTCCACCAAAAATACAACATACACTGACATTAAGCTAGATCTCTCTTCCAGCCGTAAGGCACTATTACACCGGCCTATTTTGGTATGACAGCTCGTTGATCGGCACTCGCTTGCTTCTATCACAAGGAGCAATGTATACGGACGAGGGGTCGTTACTCTGATCGCTCGTCCCCATCCATTATTATCATGTCGGCAGCGCATCTCCCTGTTTATAAAGGGAGATGTGCTGCCGACAGCGATAAGATTTTACTTTTTTAAAACGATACGATCAGCGGATGATCGAGCGTTTGCTCGTTCATCTGCTGATCGCTGCCCTGTGTTCACAGGGCAATTATCGGCAACGAGCGTTCTATGAACGATCATTTGCCCGATAATTGCCCAGTGTAAAACCCCCTTTATGCCCCCAGATCTATTTTTGACAAACTTATGAAATAACTCCAATGTTTTTAAAAAGGGTCATTGAACAATGAAGGTGAATATGTTCTACAAACTCCCAATGAGTTTTTGCATTTTTTCACCGTAATATATGGAGCAGATTATGCAAATATATATTGGTGCCAGATGCTTTTAGCAAGGTCTTCTTAGTGGATTGTCTCGTTCACATTGCTATTTTCAACTCATAAATATAAAAGGTCTGTAATCGAAAAAGTATTCATGAAAGTTGAAGAAGTATGAACATGCAAATTGTGTCCAGGACTTTGATGAATGGGCCTAGGTGTATTTGCATTTCATAACTAGGTATATTTTATATCAGTCTGTTTTTCTGCATGGGACTTCAAAAGAAAATTCTAAACTTTCATTTATTTCCACCATTAAACTATTATGCTATTACAGGATAACTCAGAACTTGCAGATGTAGTTTGCAGTAATGAGTTAATTGCCTTAAGGTGAAAAGCACACATCAAACAGAAAGCAGCTGCCAGTCCATGTAGCAGGATGCTGGATGTCATGCTGAAAAATAGACAAAAAAAGCCCCCTGGGAAACACGAAAAGGGTGAGAACTAAATTGTAGTCCCACATTCCTTGCTGTTTTTTTAACGCCTTCTGTTCTGATAAGTGCTTCAAAGGCATTTTAGAATCAAGCAGTTCAGTGGGCTCAAGCATCCATATGGTTAAGCTTTGGATTGATCCACATATTTGCGCTAATTATGTATATCAGTACTTCCTCGTCGGTACTACATTATTTAGTACTATTAACGTATATCCCAGGCATGTTCTTCCTCAAAAGCTTACTGGCTGGTTCTTGTATTAGTTTAGGCCACTTTTATTTCATGTCATGGCTCCAGGTAGAACATAACAGGTCAGAATAGATTTACAGATAAAATAGGAAGGACAATGAAGAAATCAATTAATTAAAGATTTTGCATTGGGGTAAAAATCTGAATAGTGAATATTCTAAAACTCCATAGGAGGTGATTTATGCATTCTCTGCAGCAAATGTTAGCTTTGGATTAGTGGCTATTGTGTGGAAGGAAATTGCTGTCTCTTCATAGAAGATGCTACTACGCTCAATACTAGAGTCATTTAGGTCCTGGTTAGTAAAAGAGCTATAAGTGTCCTAGGTCTTATTTTTATGGGGAATAATATGTATTTGGAGCAAGAGATATATATTGGATGTATTTTGAAATATACCAAGAGAAGGGATTGGATGGGGTTTGCTAAGACATACATTATATTACTTTTGCACAGTATGGTGATGGCGGCAGTGTATATCCTTGCTATGTAGACACTGTATGGAAGTGTTTTTTGGCCAATGTCTGGCACTTATGTAGATGCCATACTGTTTGATGCTAATATACAGGGTGGGCCATTTATATGGATACACCTAAATAAAATGGGAATGGTTGGTGATATTAACTTCCTGTTTGTGGCACATTAGTATATGGGAGGGGGGAAACTTTTCAAGCTGGGTGTTGACCATGGCGGCCAATTTGAAGTCGGCCATTTTGTATCCAACTTTAGTTTTTTCAATGGGAAGAGGGTCATGTGACACATCAAACTTATTGAGAATTTCACAAGAAAAACAATGGTGTGCTTGACTTTAACGTTACTTTATTCTTTCATGAGTTATTTACAAGTTATGGGTGACATTATTGGTGTCAGGTCCGAGCATTCCTAGATGAACAGTTTCCTGGAAAGAGGATTGGTCATCGTGGGCCAGTTGAATGGCCCCCCAGGTCTCCCGATCTGACCCCCTTAGACTTTTATCTTTGGGGTCATCTGAAGGCAATTGTCTATGCTGTGAAGATACGAGATGTGCAGCAACTGAAACTACGGATACTGGAAGCCTGTGCTAGCATTTCTTCTGCGGTGTTGCTATCAGTGTGTGAAGAGTGGGAGAAGAGGGTTGCATTGACAATCCAACACAATGGGCAGCACTTTGAACACATTTTATAAGTGGTCAGAAACTTGTAAATAACTCATGAAAGAATAAAGTAACGTTAAAACCAAGCACACCATTGTTTTTCTTGTGAAATTCTCGATAAGTTTGATTTGTCACATGACCCTCTTCCCATTGAAAAAACTAAAGTTGGATACAAAATGGCCGACTTCAAAATGGCCGCCATGGTCAACACCCAGCTTGAAAAGTTTACCCCCTCCCATATACTAATGTGCCACAAACAGGAAGGTAATATCACCAACCATTCCCATTTTATTTAGGTGTATCCATATAAATGGCCCACCCTGTATAATGTAGGCCCCTTTATGGTATAGTTATTTGTACACTGTATGACACTACCCCATAAGGGGGTTGTGGTGCCAACTGAAAGCACTGCACAGGGCACCATTCAAGGCAGGTCTATGCCTTGTGATATTCATTCACAGCCACTGGCAATGACGTTTTATTAATTATTTTGGGAAATGCATTGAACCAGTTAATTGCCTAAATGAGCATTTTGAACCATATCCCTATAACCACACGGAAGCTTGTGTGACGTTTAAACATGTATGTGTAAAATAGCAGGACAAAGCCTAGGTCAAGTGCACATATTTGGCTACACATAGGATATATGACTATCTTATGTATATAAATTTAAATATAAGCCATAAAACCATTTTTTAATAGTATAGCTTAATTTTTTTTTCATAAACCAGTGTTTAAAGGGTTATCCATTAGATTCTTAATCCAAATGCCTATTATGTATCTAATTTTAGTCATATTGAATATTAATATTTAAACTAGGGTTCCACTGCGATATTTAGTCTGTGACAGTTGTAACATTGCAGCATTACTGCGACTTGCGGAACCTCAGTTTCCCTATGAAGGAAAAAATTATACAATTTTCCAAAATACTTTATGTATCAATTTCTCATGGTTTTCAAGATCTCTGCTGCAGTCATTCAATAGGAACCATCATTGTTTACTTCCAGTGGATAAAAATCTGTCCTGGTCATGTGATGGACACACAGGTGCACGGGTGTACAGTAATTGTATAATTATGAGAGCTGTGTATTGTAACAAACTGTGCACCTGTGTGCTCATCACATGACCATGGACAGAATTGTATCCACTGGAAGTAAATGATGTAGATTCCTATTGAATGAAAGCAAACAGAGATCTTGAGAACTGTGAGGAATTGATACAGAAAGTTTATTGGAAAATTGTATAACATTTAATTATAGAGGGAATAACATTAATGAAAACGAAATACTTTAACGAGTTATGCTCGTATTCTAATTCAGAATTTTCGGCATTTCAAAGCATTTACACTTTCTACAGATTTTCATGGCTTAAATATGATCAAGACAATTTTATAGAAATTATGTGACAGAATGTGTCACAAGTTTAAGCCTAACTCAACTTCTTGGTCTAAAGCACAAATGAATTATGATCACTTTCCTGTTTAGCCATAGCTCAGAGAATTTTACTTGGACAACTGTGGCCAGAGAATATAATTGTGGGCTTGAGGATTGAGGCTATATGACTGCACACACATACTAGCAGTGGTCATCTCCTGGCTGAATTTATGGACTGTTTAATTTTAGGATGAAATCTCAGCTATGCTAAGCATTCAGGGACTATATTTATATATATATACACTACCGTTCAAAAGTTTGGGGTCACCCAGACAATTTTGTGTTTTCCATGAAAACTCACACTTATATTTATCAAATGAGTTGCAAAATGACTAGAAAATATAGTCACAACATTGACAAGGTTAGAAATAATGATTTTTATTTCAAATAATAATTTTCTCCTTCAAACTTTGCTTTCGTCAAAGAATGCTCCAGTTGCAGCAATTACAGCATTGCAGACCTTTGGCATTCTAGCTGTTAATTTGCTGAGGTAATCGGGAGAAATTTCACCCCATGCTTCCAGAAGCCCCTCCCACAAGAAGGATTGGCTTGATGGGCACTTCTTGCGTACCATACGGTCAAGCTGCTCCCACAACAGCTCTATGGGGTTGAGATCTGGTGACTGCGCTGGCCACTCCATTACAGATAGAATACCAGCTGCCTGCTTCTTCCCTAAATAGTTCTTGCATAATTTGGAGGTGTGATTTGGGTCATTGTCCTGTTGTAGGATGAAATTGTCTCCAATCAAGCGCTGTCCACAGGGTATGGCATGGCTTGCAAAATGGAGTGATAGCCTTCCTTATTCAAAATCCCCTTTACCTTGTACAAATCTCCCACTTTACCAGCACCAAAGCAACCCCAGGCCATCACATTACCTCCACCATGCTTGACAGATGGTGTCAGGCACTCTTCCAGCATCTTTTCAGTTGTTCTACGTCTCACAAATGTTCTTCTGTGTGATCCAAACACCTCAAACTTCGATTCGTCTGTCCATAACACTTTTTTCCAATCTTCCTCTGTCCAATGTCTGTGTGCTTTTGCCCATATTAATCTTTTCCTTTTATTAGCCAGTCTCAGATATGGCTTTTTCTTTGCCACTCTGCCCTGAAGGCCAGCATCCCGGAGTCGCCTCTTCACTGTAGATGTTGACACTGGCGTTTTGCGTGTACTATTTAATGAAGCTGCCAGTTGAGGACCTGTGAGGCGTCTATTTCGTACTTGTTTCTTGCTCAGTTGTGCAGCGGGGCCTCCCACTTCTCTTTCTACTCTGGTTAGAGCCTGTTTGTGCTGGTCTTTGAAGGGAGTAGTACACACCATTGTAGGAAATCTTCAGTTTCTTGGCAATTTCTCGCATGGAATAGCCTTCATTTCTAAGAACAAGAATAGACTGTCGAGTTTCACATGAAAGCTCTCTTTTTCTATCCATTTTGAGAGTTTAATCAAACCCACAAATGTAATGCTCCAGATTCTCAACTAGCTCAAAGGAAGGTCAGTTTTATAGCTCCTCTAAACAGCAAAACTGTTTACAGTGGTGCTAACATAATTGTACAAGGGTTTTCAAGTATTTTGTAATCATCCATTAGCCTTCTAACACAGTTAGCAAACACAATGTACCATTAGAACACTGGAGTGATGGTTGCTGGAAATGGGCCTCTATACACCTATGTAGATATTGCATTAAAAACCAGACGTTTGCAGCTAGAATAGTCATTTAGCACATTAACAATGTATAGATTGTATTTCTGATCAATTCATTATCTTCATTGAAAAAAACTGTGCTTTTCTTGCAAAAATAAGGAAATTTCTAAGTGACCCTAAACTTTTGAACGGTAGTGTATATATATATATATATATATATATATATATACACACACACACACACACACACACACACACACACACACACACAGGTGCTACTCAATGAATTAGCATATCAGCAAAAAGTTTATTTATTTCAGCAATTCAATTCAAAACGTGACACTTGTATATTATATAGATTCATTACATACAGAGTGATCTATTTCCAGCATTTTTTTTTCTTTTAATGTTGAAGATTATGGCTAAACCCAAAATGTAGTCTCTCATTTGAATATTAGGTAAAAGTTGAAGATTGTAGACTGATGGTGTCACACTCTAATCAGCGAATCAACACAAAACACCTGCAAAGGTTTCCTAAGCCTTTAAATGGTCCAACAGTCTGGTTCCGGTGGCTACACAATCATGGGGAAGACTACTGACTTGACAGTTCTCCAGAAGACAGTCATTGACACCCTCCACAAGGAGGGTAAGCAACAAAAGGACATTGCTAAAGAAGCTGGCTGTTCACGAAGTTCTGTATCCAAGCATATTAATGGAAAGTTGAGAGGAAGGAAGAAGTGTGGTAGAAAAAGGTGCACAAGCAACAGGGATAACCACAGCCTTGAAAGGATTGTAAAGAAAAGGCCATTCAAGAATCTGGGGGTGATTCACAAAGAGTGGACTGCGGCTGGAGTCAGTGCTTCAAGATCCACCACACAAAGACGTATCTAGGACATGGGCTACAACGTCAGAAGCGTCTTAAATGGGCTAAGGAGAAAAAGGACTGGTCTGTTGCTCAGTGGTCCAAAGTCCTGTTTTCAGCTGAAAGTAAATTTTGCATTTCATTTGGAAATCAAGGTCCCATAGTCTGGAAGAAGAGCGGCGAAGCATCAATCCAATTTGCTCAGGGGTCCAGTGTGAAGTTTCCACAGTCAGTGATGGTTTGGGGAGCCATGTCATCTGCTGGTGTTGGTCCACTCTATTATATGAAGTCAAGAGTAAACACTGCGTCTAGCAGGAAATTTTAGAGCACTTCATGCTTCCCTCTGCTGACAAACTTTATGGAGATGCTGATTTCATTTTCCAGCAGGACTTGGCACCTGCCCACACTGGCAAAAATAACAATACCTGGTTTAATATTAATAATAATAATATATATATATAACAGTGAAGAACATCTGTTTAATACTTTGGCAGTCATGTAGCTAATCCATCCTTCATCATCTAGACCCCAGCAATTAACATTAGGAACTATTCTGTCCCTAAAATAGCTGTTGGCAAATCCAAACAGAATACAAAATTTTGCTCTTGGAGCTTTTTACTAAAGCAGGACACACAAAAGCCACGGCAATAATCAAATCAAGAAGCTCAGGGATAACAGTCAGACATGCTAATGGAGTGTTTTGCTGGTTATATTCTGAATGTAATTTAGCCAACGAATGCTAATGATCCTGTTGAGTTTTAGGGGTCATTTTTGGGCCACACACACTGCAATATTGGCCCTTCGCCAGTTGTTGAGTGTGTGTGGTCAGCATTACAATCCTCTACTAATTAATGATTTACTATTAACAGGATATCATTAAGTAATCTTTTACATGAATGACTCACTATTCAAAATCTCCTTCTCTGGTAATCCTGAATACAGTACACCCGTGTGGAATGTATGTACACTAAAAACAGATATTAAAAGCTAGAATAAAGCTTTCACTAAATATGATTTGTACCATTAATAATAGTGGCATCAAGGACTTTGTAGGTTGTTAATTGAGTTTTAAGCTTAACAAAAAGTAGAAAAAAGTAAAGGCACCCTTTTAGCAGGGTGTAGATTCAATTTTTTTTGCCCTATACACATGTCTGCTTGTAATGTGTAAACCTACAAGCTCCTACAGCTGGTTCACGTTTGCATCTGTTTGTAAATGGTGTATAGAAAAGAACAAGCCACCTTGGCAGCTATAAATGTGTGTGAATGGGGAGGGAAAAAGTCATTTGACAGGTCTATGCGAACTGTTTACTGATGAGCTGATGCAAACAATCCCTCTAATAACACTGGTTAATAAATACTCAGACAGATCATTCTGTAACACAATGGACGTGCTGATAAACATGTAGGGCAAGAGATGTTTTTTTAAAAAAAAAGGACATATATATATACTGTATATATATATATATATATATATATATATATATATCTCAAATCCTATGTCCAGCAGCACTGGCAATATGTGGGTACAAGCCCTGGGGAACCGACCAATATCCCGTAATAATAATGATATTCTTTATTTATATAGCGCCAACATATTCCGCAGCACTTTACAATTTAGAGGGAACATAAACAGACAATATCAGACATTACATAGTGACAAAGCTCATTTACAATTCAGACAGGAGGATTGAGGACCCTGCTCGCAAGAGCTTACAATCTATGAGGAAATAAGGGAGAGACAAAGTGTAAAAGTGTTTGTTCAGTACAATGGTCCAGCCATCTTTTATGCACATGGGGTAGTACACATGAAGCTGCATGAGCCGGTCACCAGCCAGCATCAGTGTATGACTAACATGAAATGCATTAGGGTGCAAGGAGTGTGTGGGAATCGTATTCTGATGACTAATGGGGCCAAGGAAAGGAGTCAGATTAGGGAATGTTATAGGCATGTCTAAAAAGATGTGTTTTCAGGGCACATTTAAAACGGTGGATATTGGGAATTAATCTGATTGCCTGTGGTAGCGCATTCCAGAGGACTGGTGTAGCACCAGAAAAAAAGTATATATAGAACAAAAAAATCAGATGGCACTCTATTACCCTAGTGCAATGTTTCAGCTCCTAATGTTGGAGCCTTTCTCCAACATTAGGAGCTGAAACGTTGCACTAGGGTAATAAGGTACCCCACTTCTGTTCACTGAAATTCTACGGAGTACTGCCTGATTTTTTTTGTTATATATATATATAGATATATATGTGTGTGTGTTTGTGTGTTACTCGTAAACCCGAGGATCTGAATTAAGTTTATATGAACAAGATGTGCTGTAATTTAAGGGTATGTTCACACGCAGTGTTTTCAGACGTAATTCGGGCATTTGACGCCTCGAATTACGACTGAAAAAAACGCCCCTAATATGCCTACAAACATCTGCCCATTGCTTGAAAACAGCTCCGTATATACAGACGTATTTTGCTAAGCCGTGTGAACTTACCCTTATGTTCCACCCAAATAGTAACATTTGCATGTGCTCAAGAATGTTCCTCTGCACAGTCTTTTAGTTATTAGAGCAGCAGTTTGTGCTTCAGAGCTGCTGTTTCTACTGTAATTGAATAGAAATTTGCAACCATACTCAGGTATTTTGGAATTGGCATTTAGTTGTGTCAATAGTGACACGCTCACAGTTATTTTGTTCCTTTGGCTTAAAGGACACTGTTCCCTCCTGATCCTCATCTCACCATCAGTGTGTCTTTTGCTGATTCTACTTCCTCCTCTTTTTCTCTCTTTGTCGGGGTCCCTTGGAGTTCAGTGCTGGATCCCCTTCTGTTCTCTCTAAATACAGTCCCAGATGGAAACACTATAAACAGATTTTATTTTCAGTACCATCTTTATGATTATGACACCCAACAATATACTTTTATGCTGTGAAATTTCACTGGTCCTCTAGAAAAACACAAGTTAGTGTGTATTGACTCTCTTTATTGTCATGCCTTCCCTATACTTAAAACTAAACTACAAAGCGGACCACCTTCTGTTTGCTTCGTCTTCTCCCTTACCTTAACCCAGTGTTTAAATAAAGCTTAATCGTTGTATAAAATATCATGCAAATTTCTTGTATTCTTTGTATTTTCATGTCCTCACTTCCAGTTTACTGTCAGTGAATTGACTTTTTTGTACTGTAAAACCTGTACAGACCTAATAATTGTTTGCTTCAATTATTTCCAGTCTAGGCAATTTCTATAAGCTAAATAGCCTAAAATTCAGGCTGATAAATTTTATTTTTATATTTAGCTGAAGCATTTAGCTCACTGAGCTTTTATTTAAAAAAAGGCGACTGAATGGGAGAAAGCTGTAATACTGTGAACTGCTGCTGCTGGTGTGACTCCATTTGACAGTATGGAGTAGCATAAGTGATAAAAGGCAAGCAACACTCACCGGAGCAACGGCGGCCACTTCAAACAGCTGATCGGCGGATATGCCAAGAGTCGGACTCACCACCGATCATATATTGATGGCCTATCCTGAGGATTGTTTTCACAATGAATAATAAACATAACTTTATAAAATTCTAAAATATAATATAAAATGTATTCAAATATGAATAATGTATTTTTTCTATATAATTTTATATTTTATGTCACATTTTTTTATCCAACAAATTTCATTCCACTACATTTTCATTTTCGAAAAAGGAAAGTTGATTAAAAGCTATGAATGATTGATTGGCTGTATAACTCCTGGCATGGACTCATTTCTGCCTTGCTCAGATTAGATGGCATTAGGTTACTTCTGGGACATGAAATCTCCACAGCCATGCTAATTCTTGGGCAGTAAATCTGTGCCTTTGCTTGTTATAGTAAAACTTTAAATGTCAAGGTCATAACTATTAGTTTTATATACTACGATTATTAATAGTACTCATGTGGACTTGTCCTTTTGTTGCTCATCATATACCATCAAGAAATAGATTTCACACTTATAATGTTGATTATATAATCCTGATATACAGTATATTTAATTACTATAAATAATTTAACTAACTTTGTAGCTAGGGAATGATAGACAAGTTCTTACCAGAACAAAAGTTTATATATACATATATATATATATATATATATATAAATCTTCAGCAATGGCAAAAATGCTCAAGGTCAAAAGTAAATTCAGATTTCAGACAATCTAGTAGTGCCTGAGGACTCCACAGGCAAGATCAACCTGTACCAGAATAATGGAAGGTAGAAAGTATGGAGAAGGCTTGGAATGGCTCATGATCTAAAGCACACCACATCCTCTGTAAAACATGGTGGAGGCAGTGTTATGGCATGGGCATGCGTGGCTGCCAAAAGCATTGGGTCACTAGAGTTTAATGCGACTGAAGACAGAAGCAGCCGGATGAATTCTGAAGTGTTCAGGGATATACTTTCTGCTCAGATTCAACCAACTGCAGCAAGGTTGATTGGACGTCGCTTCGTAGTACAGATGGACAATGCAACGTCCGCGGTCGCAGACCGCAGACTCCTATCCTCCTGCAGACGTCTTCCTCCCCAGAGATGCCAACACATGCGGCCGTCCTGTCCTGCAGTGACCACTAGGGTGCGCGCTCGGGCTCTTTCCCGGCCTTAAAGACCCAGAGCACACACATGTTTTAGGTTTGACAGATTGCTCCCAGATCACCCTGGACTATAAGAAGGGCCCTGCCCCTACACTCATTGCCTGAGCGTTGTTAGTATTCCCATATCAGTCTTGCAAATGGTCCCTTAGTGTTATCCTGTTCCTGTTGTTACCCATGCCCTATTACCTCTATCCTGTATCCCGTTCTGTGTCCTTGTTTCTGAGCCTGTTATTGTTGGCGTCGTGTCCTATTGCACTTGCTGTCCTCTGCCACTTCTAGTGTCAAATGCCATTTCCGGTGTTATCCGCCATGTCTGGTGCAACCTGCTGTCATCCGCCACGTCTGGTGCAACCTGGTGCAACCTGCTGCACCCATCTCCATCCGTGCTAAAGGCTCGGCCACTGTGTGGACTCTTCAGGTACCCTAGAGCGGGACTTTGTATTGTTTGGGTGCTCTGTTGCTTGGCCAGCTGTCTCCCCGCTACGGTGGTCTGGCCTAGTGGGTCCACATACCCACAGACCGTGACAGGCAATGACCGAAAACATACTGCGAAAGCAACCCAGGATTTTTTTTAAGACAAAGAAGGGAAATATTCTGCAATGGCCAAGTCAATCACCAGATCTCAACCCGATCGAGCAAGCATTTCACTTGCTTAAAGAGGCTCTGACACCACATTATAAATGCCCTATCTTGTACATAATGTGATCTGCGCTGTAATGTAGATTACAGCAGTGTTTTTTATTTAGAAAAACGATCATGTTTGACGGAGTTAGGACATATTTTAGATTTATGCTAATGAGTTTCTTAATGGACAACTGGGTGTGTTTTACTTTTTGACCAAGTGGGCGTTGTGGAGAGAAGTGTATGACGCTGACCAATCAGTGACCAATCAGTGTCATACACCTCTCCATTCATTTACACAGTACATAGCGATATAGCTATATCACTATGTGCAGCCACATACACACACACACTAACGTTACTGCAGTGTCCTGACAGTGAATATACATTACCCCCAGCCAGGACGTGATGTCTATTCAGAATCCTGACACTTCGCTAACGTTTCAGTGAGATTTACAGAAAGGCAAGCGTAATCTTGTTTTAAATGACAGCTCATAACGTAATCTTGCGAGATTATGCTTGCCTTGCTGTAAATCTCACAAAGCGTCTGGCAAAGCGTCACAAAGGAGGAAACCCAGCGTTTGGTGATGTCCATGGGTTCCAGACTTCAGGCAGTCATTGCCTGCAAAGGATTCTCTACAAAGTATTAAAAAAAGACATTATATTTATGGTAATGTTCATTTGTCCAATTACTTTTGAGCCCCTGAAATGAGGATATGTAGAAAAATGGTTGCAATTCCTAAATGTTTCACAGGATATTATTGTTCAACCCCTTGAATTAAACCTGACAGTCTACACTTCAATTGCATCTCAGTTGTTTCATTTCAAATCCAATGTGGTGGCATGCAGAGCCCAAATCATAAAGATTGTGTCACTGTTCAAATAATTCTGGACCTAACTGTATGCTCTGTAAGAGCATCTCCAGCTCTGGAAGACTCTAGCCGTCCATGTAATACACAGACCGCTATTCAAATGAATAGCAGCCATGTAATACTAGATTTCCTCTGCAACTGTAACTATAAATACACAAGCAGTAAATTAATAATATTATAATTTTTAATTTGACTTTTCTTTGTTGGATGTTTTCAATATATTATTATATTGTTATTTTCATTATTACTATTAGTGTGCTAATTTATTCTGCATTGCAGTTTAGAGGGCTTATCCGGGTTTGTTAAAAAAAAATTACAAACATCTGCAATTGTCCTAAATTTTTTTTAAAAATGACTCAACTTTTCATGCCACCGGTGATCCAGCGCTGACACTCTGGGGGTCCTCCTGGTGTTTGTTTACATGTGGGCAGCATGTGACGGCTACAGCCTATCAGAGGCCTCAGGAGTCATGTGTTGTATTTCTGGCATGAATGTTCAGCGATGGGCCCCAAGATGCCAGGAATCTGACACGTTACCTCTGAACCTTCTGATTGGCTGCAGCAGTCACATGCTGCCTGCATGTAGAAAATCATCGGGAGGACCGCTGGAGCATCAGCGCTAAATCAACAGGGGAAAGAATAGGAGAGTGCTATTTGTATTTCAATTTTTTGTTATGACATTTGCATTCGTTTGTAAAAATTTGAACAACCCGAATAACCCCTTTAATATCAAGTGGAGGAAACACATGCAAAATAGTAGCATTTAATACAAATGAACTTACGACACAAAAGGACAAGTGACATAAGGTGTGACAAAAAAGCAAACATAAAAATGCAAAAATATCAACCGTACTCTCCAAGTTCTTAATTACAATTGAGAAATCAAAACAGGTGCATCAAAACAGGTGCATGCAAAAGAGTGTCCTTTTATTATTCCCTTCACATCATAGAAAAAGCAACGTTTCGACACGCACAGGAGTCTTTGTCAAGTTTATACTAACAGTGTTTCACCTTCCTTATATACTAAATACATTTCTCCAAATATGAATAGGAACCACCTTCCACAAGAAAGCATACACACTGACTTATTTATATGAGATGTGCAGTTATCCTACAAGAATAAGAAATAATCTGTGGATACTCAGCACTCTTTGGAAAGGTGGTGGTGCACATTGCAGTGATTCTATCCTTTCAGGCCCTCTTCACATCGTGTTTATGAACCACATTTATCTTGTATGTCAGGAAAGCTCCTAACTAGAGATGAGCGAACCGGGACAACCGAACCCGGTTTCGGTCCGAACTTCCGGTAAAGTTCGGTTCGCAGCGAATCCGAACTTCACCGGGTTCGGCCGAACCCGTTTTGACCGAACCCGGTCAAAAACATTATACAAATCGGCAGCCACTTATCTCTATCAATCACTGATAGAGAAAAGAGGCTGCTGATTAAAAATAAAATAAAAAGCATTTCATACGTACCCGGTCGTTGTCTTGTTGACGAGTCCCTCTTCTTCCTCCAGTCCGACCTTTTCTGACGCGGCAGCCTGTGATTGGCTGCAGAGGCCTCTGCAGCCTGTGATTGGCTGCAGAGGCCGCGGCAGCCTGTGATTGGCTGCAGCGCTCACAAGGCTGCATCGTCATCAAGGAATGTCGGGCCGGATGTCGAGAGGGACGCGTCACCAAGGCAACGGCCAGGAGACCGGACTGGAGGAAGCAGAAAGTTCTCGGTAAGTATGAACGTCTTTTTTTTTACAGGTACTGTGATCGGTAGTCACTGTCCATGGTACTGAAACAGTTACTGCCGATCAGTTAACTCTTTCAGCACCCTGAACAGTGACTATTTAGTGTATGTGCACACACACTAATTACGTCCGTAAATGACGGACGTATTTCGGCCGCAAGTACCGGACCGAACACAGTGCAGGGAGCCGGGCTCCTAGCATCATACTTATGTACGATGCTAGGAGTCCCTGCCTCTCTGCAGGACAACTGTCCCGTACTGTAATCATGTTTTCAGTACAGGACAGTAGTTCCACGGAGAGGCAGGGACTCCTAGCATCGTACATAAGTATGATGCTAGGAGCCCGGCTCCCTGCAGGGTGTTCGGTCCGGTACTTGCGGCCGAAATACGTCCGTCAATTACGGACGTAATTAGTGTGTGTGCACATACCCTTACTGACGTCGCCTAGCAACGCTGCCGTAATGACGGGTGCACACATGTAGCCACCCGTCATTACGGGGCCTCATGCACACGACCATAAAAACACCCGTTATCACGGGTCGTAATTACGACCCGAAATAGCGGGCCCATAGACTTCTGTTAGCCACGGGTACCTTCCCGTTTTCTCACGGGAAGGTGCCCGTGCCGTTAAAAAGATAGAACATGTTCTATTTTTTTATTTTACGGGCCGTGCTCGTAATTACGACTCGTAAGTACGAGCACGGCCGGCCGGCCACGGGCAGCCGGCCGCTTTTGCGAACCGTGCTGTCATTATAATTATAGCAGCACGGCCCGTAAAATAGAAAAATAGAACATGTTCTATTTTTTTAACGGCACGGGCACCTTCCCGTGAGAATACGGAAAGGTACCCGTGGGTAACAGAAGTCTATGAGCCCGTTATTGCGGGTCGTAATTACGACCCGCAATAACGGGTGTTTTTACGGTCGTGTGCATGATGGGAGCACGGCTCGGAAAAACGAACGGCTGCCCGTGCTCATCTCCTGAAATAATCTGTGCTGCCTTAAACTCTGTGGACAGGTCAGGATCCTGTTTCTTTTAAATGCTGCTAGGGAACCCGCTCGATCCACTATATAAGGCTACGCTACAGTGCAGCATTTAAAAGAAACAGGATCCTGACCTGTCCACAGAGTTTAAGGCAGCACAGAGTATTTCAGGAGATGAGCGTGCAGATTCAGTGCTGTTGTGAACTCTGCTCTTACCATTACGTAGCTCTCAGTCTGTTATCTCTCCTCCACTCCTGTCCTCAAGAACACCTTCACATGATTGGCAAGTCACCACGTAATGGTAAGAGCAGAGTTCACAGCAGCACAGAGTATTTCAGGAGATGAGCGTGCGGATCTTGTGCGTGGTGGTGACTTGCCAATCATGTGAACGTGTTATAGAGGACAGGAGTGGAGGAGATGTAACAGACTGAGCTACGTAATGGTAAGAACAGAGTTCACAGCAGCACAGAGTATTTCAGGAGAGGAGCGTGCAGATTCAGTGCTGCTGTGAACTCTGCTCTTACCATTACGTAGCTCAGTCTGTTACCTCTCCTCCACTCCTGTCCTCAATAACACCTTCACGTGATTGGCAAGTCACCACCCCGCACAAGATCCGCACGCTCATCTCCTGAAATACTCTGTGCTGCTGTGAACTCTGCTCTTACCATTACGTGGTGACTTGCCAATCATGTGAAGGTGTTCTGGAGGACAGGAGTGGAGGAGAGGTAACAGACTGAGAGCTACGTAATGGTAAGAGCAGAGTTCGCAGCAGCACTGAATCTGCACGCTCATCTCCTGAAATACTCTGTGCTGCCTTAAACTCTATGGACAGGTCAGGATCCTGTTTCTTTTAAATGCTGCACTGTAGCGCAGCCGTATATAGTGGATCGAGCGGGTTCCCCAGCAGCATTTAAAAGAAACCGTGTTTGTGTATGTGTGTGTTTGTGTATATATGTGTGTTTGGGTATGTGACTTTGTCTGTTTTTGTTTTTATATGTGTGTGTGTGTATATATGGGTGTGTTTGTGTATATGTGTTTTGTGTATATGTTTGTGTATATATGGGTGTATTTGTGTATATGTTTGTGTGTAGATGTTTGTGTGTGTTTTTGTATGTGTATATGGGTGTGTGTTTGTGTGTATATATGGGTGTGTTTGTGTATATGTGTTTGTGTATATGTGTTCGTGTATGTGTGTATAACTGTGTGTGTGTGTGTTTGGATATGTGTGTTTTTGTTTGTATATGTGTGAGTTTGTGTATATGTGCGTGTTTGTCTGTTTATGTGTGTGTGTATATCTTGTTGTGTTTGTGTATATATGTGTGTGTCTGTGTATGGTTGTTTGTTTGTGTGTGCGTGTATATATGTGTGTAGGTGAGTAGAAGTATTGGTATTGTTCACATTGATAACTGTTTTTTTATGTTGTTGCAGATTTTGATGTACCGATTGGACTACATCTACGATTCGTTGGACTACTGCGTAGATCTGCGTTTTTTCAAATTTTAATAAAATGGTTAACGAGGGTTTTGTTGGGGATTTCTTATTTCAATAAAAAAGAATTGTCTTTGTGTTTTTTTTTTCAAACTTTATTAGTGCCTAGATAATGGCAGTTGGCTGATTGACAGCGTCCATTATTAAGGCGGTACTTAGTGTTAGCCGGTGCAGAGGCTAGCACTAACCACCCATTATTACCCCGGTACCCACCACCACCAGGGGTGCCGGGAAGAGCTTGGTACGATCCAGTACCCGACCATCTGTTGTGATGGTCGGGTACTGGGGCGGCCGTAGGCTGGTATTATGAGGCTGGGAAGGGCCAAAATCAGTGGACCTTCCCACCCTTGTAATGCTAGGCTGCTGCTGCTGTGTTGTATCGGGCTGGTTATAAAAATGGGGGGGACCCCCACGTCGTTTTTTTTTTGGAATTTAACAAATTTAGCAATAGACGGGTCCCCCACATTTTTAATAACCAGCCATATACAAGGCTGCAGCAGTCTGGCATTACATGGGTGGGAAGGGCCACTGGTTTTGTCCATTCCCAGGCTAATAACACTGTGTTGTATGTGGCTGGTTATGATAAATTGGGTGGAACCCCATGTCTTTTTTAAAAAAAAAATGTAAATAAATAAATAATTTAAAAAAATGACGTGGGGTCCCCCCCACTTTTATAACCAGCCAGATACAACACAGCAGCAGCAGCCTAGCATTACAAGGGTGGGAAGGTCCACTGTTTTTGGCCCTTCCCAGCCTCATAATACCAGCCTGCGGCCGCCCCAGGGCCCGACCATCACAACAGATGGTCGGGTACTGGATCGTACCTGGCTCTTCCCGGCACCCCTGGTGGTTTTGGGTACCGGGGTAATAATGGTGGTTAGTGTTAGCCTCTGCACCGGCTAACACTAAGCCTCGCATTAGTAATGGATGTTGTCACTCAGACAGCGGCCATTACTAAAGTGGTAATAATAAAATTTGAAAAGAAAAAGACAAAGATATAGATAAAATATTTTATTGAAATAAAGCACCCCCAACACAACCCTCATTAACCATTTTATTGTAGAAAAAAAACCGTCATCGAAGTAGTCCTCGAAACCGACGTAGTCCAAACACCAAACCTGTAAAAAAATAAAATAATGAAATAAAACATGTCGTAGGCTTAGATTCAGTTTAATGTGTGATACTGACTGTTATACCATGTATAGAAGCCTGCCGCAAAGTTGACTTAGATACAGGGCGCCAGCAGACAGTATCATACATGGCCATACATACATATATACAAATATACATACATATATACAAACATACATACATACAAGCATGCACATATATACATGCAAATATACATACATGCAAACATACACACATATATACATGCAAACTATCATACATACATGCATACATACACACATGAAAACATACATACATACAAACAAACATGCAAAGATACATACATACATATATACAAGCATGCACAAATATACATGCAAACATAAATACATGCAAACATAATTACATACATGCACATATATATAAACATACATGCAAACATACATGCAAAAATAAAAACATGCAAACATACATACATGCACATATATACATACATACATGACAACATACATACAAACATACATGACAACATACATACATGCAAACATACATACATGCAAACATACATACACACATGCAAACATATATACATGCAAATATACATACAAACATGCACATGTATACATACATGCCAACATACATGCAAACATACATGCACATATATACATACATACATGACAACATACATACATGCAAATATACATACATACACACATGCACATATATACATACATGCCAACATACATGCACATATATACATACATGACAACATACATGCACATATATACATACATGACAACATACATACATATATATATATACACACATGCAAATATACATACATTCATGCAAACATACATGCAAACATACATACATACATACAAATATACATACACACATGCACATATATACATACATGACAACATACATACATACATACATACATGACAACATACATGCAAAAATACATACATGCAAACATACATACATGCAAATATATACATGCAAATATACATACAAACATGCACATATATACATACATGCCAACATACATGCAAACATACATGCACAGATATACATACATACATACATGCCAACATACATACATGCCAAAAAATAATAATAATACGTTCATACTTACTTTCCTCCTGTCCGGCCTCCAGCGATGACGTTTCATTCATGTCGCCGCTGCAGCCTGTGATTGGCTGCAGAGGCGGTCACGTGGGATGAAGCGTCATCCTGACGTGCGTGACCGCCACTACAGCCTGTGATTGGCTGCATCGGCGAAAGGGATGAAACGTCATCGCTGGAGGCCGGACAGGAGGAAAGTAAGTACGAACGTATAATTTTTATTTTTTTATTACATTTAAATGGTATTTTCCGCGCGCCGAGCATGTACTGTGAAGGTTGCTGAAAGAGTTAGTGCAGCCCATTAACTCTATCAGCACCCTGGACAGTAGCATGCTCGGCGCACGTAAGTGACAGGTTCGGTCAGAACTAGTTCGGTCCGAACCGAACTTTTTTGTGAAATTCGGCGAACTAGCCGAACCGAACTTTTGATAAGTTCGCTCATCTCTACTCCTAACGTACATGATAATTGTGTCCAAAGGGGTCTATTAGCCTAATGGAGGCCAAAAAAGTGACCTTTGAGCCTCTGTTGGGCTGGTATGCGTTGGTATTCCTTTTTACCCTTTCACATATGACAGCACCCCTGGAGAGACATCCTATCCGCTGGACAGGAAGCCTGATTATATTAAAAAAAAGGACACACCTCTCTACCCAGTCAGGTTTCCTGCCCTCTGGATGGGATTGTCCTGTTGTTAAGACACTCTCTCCAGGATTGCAGACCCTTTAGCACATACCTGTGTTCCTAAGGGTACATCCCAGGAAGCGGTGTTCCGGTGGCCCCCAGTGGGGAGAAGGGGCTACAATGCGTCATGGCCAGAGAGCCTCTCCAGCCAATCCTAGGCCTATTTTAGGCCTGAACAAAGATGGCTTCTTCTCCATTAAGTGACCAGCATGGAAGTGCCAGAAGAAGCAGCAGGATGCGCTGAGCGATCGAATAATTCAAGATTCTCCAGTCCGGTACTTTGAAATGGCATGGGATCTTCTAAAAACATGGTAGGACAAGCAACTTTTTTTCAATATTAATCTTGTCCTTCCATTGTATATTATGTGTTTCTTAGGTCAGAGAGGGTCCCAGGAAAAAGTTGGAAAAGACCCGTATCAAGAAATGTGCTATGTGTAGCAAGAAACTGGCAGCTTATTATAAAAAAAGATTATGCCAGCCATGTTTAGATAAAGTAATGGCAGAGGATTCCACTAGCCTCGCCACTAGTATTAAAGATATGGTACAAGATGAGGTTAGGAATTCCCTTAAATCTTTTAAAAGAAAGTGTGACTTACCTAGTACCTCTTATGGTAGAACAAGTGTATCTGACACTTCTAGTGAGGATGTTTATATGTTTGAGGAAGAAGGGGAGCTAGGCTCCTCTGAGGACTCCTCTGAAGAAGACAGGGGGTGGAAAGAATCTTTTTCTGGCTGAAGACGTGGATCAGCTCCATAAAACGGTCCAAGCCACTATAAACATTGATGACCCCAAAGAACCCCGATCTGGATCCAAGAAAACAGAGAACTTTTCCTATCCATAAAAATGTTGCCAGCCTTATTAAAAGGGAATGGAAGAACCCCGATAGGAAGCTGAACATCCCCATAATTCTAAAGAGGAAATATCCTTTTGACTTGGAAGTGAGCAAAGACTGGGATAGATTTCCTAGACTTGATGCCCCAGTAGCTAAAATATCCATGAAAAACGCATTGCCCTTTGAAGATCTAGGATCGCTATCCATCGGGTCAGATTGATAGAAAGGCAGACTATTACTTAAAAAGATCCTGGGAAGCCTCTACGGGGGCCTTTAAACCAGGTATTGCAGCTACATGTGTGGCTAGGTCCCTAAAGATTTAGATATCTCAACTAGAGCTACATATTAGAGATAAGACTTCTAGGGAACAGATATTTGCCTTCCTCACGGTTCTTTCTAAAGCTGAAGATTTTTTTGCTGACGCTTCAGTAGATCCTTTCCGTTTATCGGCCATATCAGCGGCCCTGTCAAATTCAGGCAGAAGGGCTATATGGCTGAAATCATGGAAAGGAGACTCAGACTCCAAAGGGAAGCTCTGCTCTATCCCTTATTCAGGAGATTTTTTGTTTGGTCCTCCGTTGGACAACCTCCTTGAGAAAACCTCTAACAGGAGAAAAGGTTTCACTAGTCAGAGCAAGCCATCAGATTCCTTTTGTCCGAGGAAATTTAACAAAAAGCCTAATCCCAGGGGCAGGAGTTTAAATCCTCTAAATTCCCTAGAAAATACAGGAGCTTCTTGTTTAGGCCTCAGAATGATCCCAAAAATAAAGATCAGCAGCAATGACACTAGAGGCAGCGGGCTGCGAGTTCACTTATCTCTATTTTTTTAAGAGTGGGAAAAGATCTCAGAAAATCAGTGGATTCTAAATATCATAAAAACAGGATACATTTTAGAATTCAAGACCCTTCCTCCAGAAAGATTCCTCCCTACAAAGGTTCAAAAAGTTACAGAGAAACAACTTCCACTAGAGACAGAAGTTTTTTCCCTATCAGGAAGACGGTTCTAGTTCCAGTCCCAAAACTAGAGGTGGGGAAAGGCTATTATTCCCCCTTTTCTTGGTAAAGAAACCAGCAGGAAAATTCAGGGTTATAATTAACCTAAAGCAACTGAATACCTTCCTGGTTTACAAAAAAATGTGTATGGAGAGTATCTCCTCGACAGTAAATCCCCACTTCAAAAATTGCATGATGACATCAATAGACCTGGCGGATGCCTATGTCCCAATCTGCAGCACTCACCAAAAGTACTTTAGGGTGGCAGTAGCCCTAAACAACTCTCTAACCCACCTCCAATACTGGGCCCTCCCCTTTGGCAACTCACATGCCCCGAGAGTTTTCACCAAACTGATTGCAGAGATGACCTTGTACATAAGAACAAAAGACATTCTCATAATTCCATACTTAGACAACTTTTTGATAAGTGGTAGACTCAGCCCAGGCCTTAACACTTCATTTACAAGCAGTACGCTCAATTCTGATAAAATTGGGGTGGAATATAAACATAAAATGTCAAATCTAACGGCTTCCAACAGATGCATTTTTTTGGGGATCCTCTTAGGCAGGCTCCTACAGACAAACATCTTTTCTCCCTCAGGGGAAGATTCAACCCTCGGTAGAAAAGGTCTCGGACCTTTTTCTACATCACTCAACCTCTTTCAGAAGGGCTATGTCTGTCCTTGGGCTTCTTACCTCCTGTATCCCGGCCGTAGTGTGGGCACAGTTCAGGTCCAGACCTCTGCAGAAGGACATCTTAGGGAAGTTGGACTAGAGCAAGTTCTTCTTAGATCACACCCTAAATCTATCGTCAGTAGCCAGACACTCTCTCAGGTGCTGGATAAGAAGTGAGAATCTCAGGAGGGGAGTGTCGTGGGTAATATCTCCAACCCTCAGCATAACGACAGACGCAAGCCCTTGGGGTTGGGGAGCTCACTGCAACTCCTTCTACCTTCAGGGTCAGTGGGATTTTCAAACTTCTACAAAATCTTCCAATTACAAGGAGCTTGCCGCAGTCCTTCAAGCCCTAAGGGGCGCCATACCAATAGCCTTGGGGAACAATGTAAAGATATACTCAGACAATACGACTACAGTGGTGTACCTAAATCATCAGAGGGGTACAAGGTCAGTCCGTCAGATGGAATTATCCACCAAGATATTTTCACTAGAAAGACTTTACTTATTATCCCTTTCTCCAGTCCACCTAAGGGGAGTGGACAATCATGTAGTGGATTTTTTTTTGTGCAGAAACGAGTTACTACAGTCAGAATGGTCCCTAACCCAGGAGATCTTCCGGATGATAATTTCCATGTGTGGGGATCCATCGGTAGATCTCAAGGGAAAATAGAAAGGTTACCAAATTCTTTTCCCTAGACCTCACGGACAACCCAGTGGCAGTAGACGCTCTCTCCCAAAGTTGGGGTCGGGAATAAGATTATGACTTTCCCCATCTCTGTTGCGAAGGGTATTAAAAAAAGATCAGGGAAGACAAGGCCTCGTCATCCTAATTGCTCCCTTTGGGCCAAAAAGACCATGGTTCACGTTTTTGAGATAGATGTCCTTAGCTCAGCCATGGATTCTTCCATACAAGCCAGATCTCCTGTCCCAGGGCCCAGTAGTTAATCCCAACATCTCCAGGCTGCACCTTACAGCGTGGAATCTGAAAGGATGATTCTCAGAAAGAGAGGAATTTCAGAAACTGCCATTTCCACATTATTAGCAAGTAGAAAACAGGTTATCTCTAAGATATACTTAAAGAGGCTCTGTCACCAGATTTTGCAACCCCTATCTGATATTGCAGCAGATAGGCGCTGCAATGTAGATTACAGTAACGTTTTTATTTTAAAAAAACGAGCATTTTTGGCCAAGTTATGACCATTTTTGTAGTTATGCAAATGAGGCTTGCAAAAGTCCAAGTGGGTGTGTTTAAAAGTAAAAGTCCAAGTGGGCGTGTATTATGTGCGTACATCGGGGTGTTTTTAATACTTTTACTAGCTGGGCTTTCTGATGAGAAGTATCATCCACTTCTCTTCAGAACGCCCAGCTTCTGCCAGATCACGCTGTGACGTCACTCACAGGTCCTGCATCGTGTCAGACGAGCGAGGACACATTTTGCACCAGAGGCTACAGATGATTCTGCAGCAGCATCGGCGTTTGCAGGTAAGTCGATGTAGCTACTTACCTGCAAACGCTGATGCTGCTGCAGAATCAACTGTAGCCTCTGGTGCCGATGTGGCCGACACGATGCAGGACCTGTGAGTGACGTCACAGATCTGCTCTGCCAGAAGCTGGGCGTTCTGAAGAGAAGTGGATGATACTTCTCATCAGAAAGCCCAGCTAGTAAAAGTATTAAAAACGCCCCGATGTACGCACATAATACACGCCCACTTGGACTTTTACTTTTAAACACACCCACTTGGACTTTTGCAAGTCTCATTTGCATAACTACAAAAATGGTCATAACTTGGCCAAAAATGCTCGTTTTTTTAAAATAAAAACGTTACTGTAATCTACATTGCAGCGCCTATCTGCTGCGATAGCAGATAGGGGTTGCAAAATCTGGTGACAGAGCCTCTTTAAAGATCTGGAGAGCTTTTCTCTCATTTACAGGGGTTGATCTGAATCCCTTAGTAAATCCTGTTATACACCTGATTTTGGATTTTCTCCAGGCCGGGCTGGACAAAAATCTTAAACCGTATACACTAAAGGTACAAGTTTCTTTACTTTCTTACTAGCGTTTAGAGTAAGCAAGATTCTTCCCTCCATACACTTCGGTGTTGAAGGATAGGGTTATTAACAAGACCTTACCAGGTTTCTTACCAAAAGTTGTCTCCCCTTTCATTAAAATCAGGAGATTATTCTTCCTTCCTTATGTGACTCTCCTAAAAAACCCAAGGTGTAAAAGTTCAATTGCTTGGATGTGAGGAGGTGTTTAATTCAATACCTAGAGGTCACCAAAGATTTGAGGTCATCCAAAAATCATTTTATACAATTTCAGGGTTCAAATAGGGGTTCTGAAGCTAGTAGGCCTACAATAGCGAGATGGATTAAACAAGCCACTTAGCTTCTACACTTAGCTTATGTGGGCCAAAACAAGAATCCTCCAGAATTCTTTGGAACTCATTCTACTAGGGCTGTATCTACCGCTTCAGAAAAAGCCAAGGCATCCCTAGATCAGATTTGCAAGGCTGCTACATGGAGTTAAGCCCACACCTTTATTAAACATTAACGGTTACAGCTACATATAGCCTCTGAGTTAGCTGTTGGTAGGAAGTTCTACAAGCGGTAGTCCCACCATAAAAACTGGGGTACTATTTTACATCTCCAGGGGTGCTGTCATAGGTGAAAGGGTAAAAGATTGATTATTTATCGGTAATCGCTTTTTCATGAACTTATGACAGCACCCCTGGGGAGACATCCTATTCGCTGGACAGGAACAGGGCAAACACCCAGTTTTTAGGAAACAGTCAGGATGAGAATTAGTTATATATTAAGTAATCAATATTTTATTAAAGTATGGAATATTGTAGTAGACTACGCTTTTCCATCCTGAGGGATCCCACAAAAAGTATACTGCACGGTATACGTTTCTGTTACATTTGAGCATATGGTCATGGATGCCTATGGTGATGTATGCCACTAAGCATCTCAGGTGTACATTAATTGTATACGTCGGGAAGCTCTATTGACATAACCGCCCATATATGGACTGTAGCATCCACGGCCGCGGACCATCGGGAGTACTCACCCCCCGAAGGCCGCAGCCATGGATCTGTGGGCCCTGGCCCGTATCTCCTCCCTAGGAGACTCCATCGCACACTTCCGCTCCATTCTGCTGTGTCCCGTAGGGTGCGCGCGCAAGCTCGTACCTTGCCTTAAAGGGCCAGCGCGCACACATGAAAATAATCATCAATTAGCCGATTATTACCCTGGACTATAAGAAGGGCCCTGCCCCTTTACTCCTTGCCTGAGCGTTGTGTTTACCCGTGTTAGTCTTGCAAATGGTCCCTTAGTGCTATCCTGTTCTCAGTGTTCCCGTACCGGCTACCTGTATCCTGTATCCCTTGTTACCTTTGTTCCTGTACCTTAGAAAGTTGGAGTCGTGTTGTGCCACCGGTCACGCCTGCTGTGATTACACCATGCCTGGTGTCTGCTGCCATGGTCCCATTTGAGCCTCGCCGTTGCTACTGTCTGAACTACTACAGGTACCCTTGTGCTCAGACTATATATATACATTGACTTGGTAGACTGTTTGGCCAGCTGCTATCCCGCTACGGCGGTATGGCCCACAGATCGTGACATGGACAGTTATGTCACTGGAGTTTCCTGCACAGCTTCTCTGCCAGGGATGCCGATCCTGGGGAAGCTCCTGATGTCACTGTCCATATACTGTATGGACAGTAATGTCAGAAGCTTCCACAGCGCCGGAGTCCCCTGGCAGAGCACTGACTGATGCCCTGGGAAAGATCTGTCCATATATGGACTGTGACTTCAAGAGTTTCCCCATGATCAGAGTCCCCAGGCGACATATTCTACTGTACTCCATACAGTGGAATACGTTGCAGCTTTCCGTCGGAGGTATACTTCAGGAATCCTCCCGACATATACATCTGATGGAAGGCCAAAAGGAAATGTAAAGAGGTTTTAACATGTAATATATATAATCTACTGTATCTTCCAATGAGAGACCGGCTCTGTTCACACGTAACATGCTGCATTTGTAACAACCATGGTCACGGGCCGCAGCCATGGATTTGTGCACGCTGACCCGCATCTCCTCCCCACTTGAGCTTCATTCTGCGGTGTCCCGTAGGATGCCCGGCCTTAAAGGGCCATCGTGCGCACATGAATTTAATATGTAATTAGCCCATACTCACACTGGACAATAAGAAGGGCCCTGCCCCTTCCCTCATTGCCTGAGCGTTGTTGTGTTTACCCGTGTTAGTCTTTGCAAATGGTCCCTTAGTGTTTTCCAGTTAACAGTGTTCCCGTACCTGTATCCTGTATCCCGTGCTACTTTGTTCCTGTGCCATAGAGAGTTGGAGTCGTGTTGTGCCGTATACTACACCTTCTGTGTTACACCACATCTGGTGTCTGCCTGCTGCCAACATCCCATCCGATCCTATCATCGCTGCTATCTTAATTACCACAGGTACCCTTATTCAAACTATAGACATTGACTTGGTATTTTGTTGGCCAGCTGCTATCCCGTTACGGCAGTACGGCCCAGTGGGTCCACATACCTACAGATCGTGACAGCAGTATTGTATCAAGCAAAGAAAAAAACAAAACTGATACCTGACGAGAACATGACTTTAGAGAAAAAACGTATTCGTCATAACTGATCAAGACGGATCATAACAGATACGTCATATCCATCATGAGAACATGTATATGTTAGACTACAATTCTCAGAATGCAAAACAAATAAGCAAAACATTGTGCAAGCTGCTGCAGCAGTGGGACCTGTTGTATGTATATGTGATTCTTGCATATTTTGTCCCTACATCTATTTATCCAACTTGTATTTTAATAATTTTATACGAGTTAAAGCTGAAAACACAGCTTTTATACCGTGTTAAAACATTGTTTTATGTAAATCTTCACAAACCGCAAAAAGCAATAACTTGGCCGCACATTACAAAAGATGTGTGCTGTGTTTTGCGAAGCTTTTTGCAAAGTCTCAGTCCCTAGAATTGTCTGGATTTTGATACCTTCTCCCGCCCCTTCTCCCTGGATGATTCCACAGCCCAGTGGCTTGGCTTAAGTGCAGTTGGAAATGCCCTATAATGGCTCTTTGTTGATTTTCGCCTGTGCTACAGCCTAGTGTTGCTGTGAAGCACACTGCCATTGAATTTGTTCACTCAGGCAGAACACTTAACAGGAAGGAAGGAAACAGCCATTCTTTCTGATTCTATTGTCTGACCACCAGGCTTAAGCAATCAAACAGCTCTGTGGACTGAACTGTGGTGCTCGCTCTGCAGTGTGTTATGGTGGGCGTGGAATGGGGAGGGAATCTGGCTCCTCATGGCTTTTGTTATTGATACACTACAGGATAAATCTATTCACGGCTCAGAGCCTCAGGTAGCAACATGCTGGTACTTTTCATTCCTGAATTCATTCCTGAACTGAAAAGTTGAAGAACCACTTTGCTATGCAGTGTGTAGCACGCAGAATGTAGACAGGTGATTGACACTGGCAGTATTGTTTATAGTAAAAGCAGCTCTGCTTGACTTAATAAATTCAGGACCTGCGCTTAAGACATTGCATTGATTTTATTGCGCTGTACAAAAATTAATCTATTACTCATCCATGGCTGTAAAATTGCTCATTCAGAAATATTTCATATGAGCACATATGCGGAAAATTACACAATGACTTTGAAAACAAGGGACCGGTGGCAATTATTCTTTTAAAACCTAAGATCAAAGACTCTGCCAGGTTGTAAAGAATTTTTATTTTTTTTGCCCCTGGTGTCAAATGTGCTTGGCTATTCTTGGCTATAATTACCTGGGGCATATTTTTTTTTTTTATAGATTTTCTACCTCACATAAACATTTCTTATGTGTAAAGTACTATAGACATGTATTTCTCTACCAGTAGAGTCTATGTTGGAAAAAGCTTCTGACGCATACGTTAAAAGTACACGGATGCCTACCAGAGGCATGTGTCACACATAGACTATAAAGGTATACATTAAACGGATACGTCATTAACTCCTATGACCATTTTCATGACATATACGGTAAACAGATGACATTGTAGCTTATGGGTGACAGATGCCACTGTTATGCATCCATCAACGGCATCCGTCACCCATAGTCTTATGGTATCCGTTTAAAGAAAATACTGTATGTCATGAAAAGCTATTGAAAAGCCCAAAGACTACGTTATTCTATACTTTAAAAAATATATATACCAATGTATACCAGTCCGACAAAGGCCAAAAGGAATCTTTTTTGGTTTGTGTTGGACTAATGGAGCCCTACGGACATGTTTAGCGTGTAGCTTTACATTATATGAATGGGGTCTTATGGGTTAAAGTCACGCTGTTCATCAAATGTTTTTCTAGCTTTTTCCTGATATACTTTTATAAAGAATATGATTATACTGATTACCAAAGTATGCAAATGATCTCCACTCCCTGTCACCTGAGACAAAAAGAACAGCACCCAAAGCAGGGGCCCTCACACCCATCACAGAATGCTGGTTGCCCATGCAAGCATTAACTTCTTCACTACAGGCATTGCTTGTGTCTTCTCCTGGGAGTATTGTCACTCAGGAGGGTGGGGTCCTCATGCCTTCCTATCGATCAGCTGATGTACTTAGGTCACTATCCTTTTGAGAATGAGTCAAATATTTGAGTATATAAAAACTCTGTTAAAGGGGTGGTCTAGTGAAAAAAAATAATTATTGCTTATCCTCAGGATAGGACATCAATATCTGATCGGTGGGGGTCCGACTCTTGATCAGCTATTTGAAGAGGCCGGAACGCCTAGGCCAGCGCTGCTTCCCCTTAATTTCTTATGCAGCTCCATACTGTACAACATGGTTACATTGGTAGCGGCGGAGCACAGTATCACAGCTTTCTCCCATTCAAGTGATTAAGAATTAAGATTAGTGGGAGGTTAGTGAAAGCTTGCCCTCTTTCTCAAGACAAAATATTAACCCCTTGGCACCACATCCTCTTCTCGTCTTTTCATTTTCGTTTTTTATTCTCGTATTCCAATAGCCATAACTTTTTTCTTTTTCAGTCGACATAGCCATAATAAGGGCTTGTTTTTTTGGGACAAGTTGTATTTTTTATTGGAACCATTTAATGTAACATATAATGTACTGAAAAACTTGAAAACATTTTTTGTGGGATGGAATGGAAAAAAAAACCCAGCTATTTCACAATTTTTTGGGGGTTTAGATTTTATGCCATTTACCGTGCTGTAAAAATTACATGTTAACTTTACCAAATTTATAAAGTTTTTTTTTGTTGCACTACTTTTACAAAATAAAAACAATTTGATTTTTAAAAAAAATGTCTGTGTCACCATATTCTGAGACCCATCATTTTTTTTATTTTTCTATTAATGGAGCTGTGTGAAGGCTGTATTATGTTGTGGCTTTTTTTTTTGTACCACTTTTGGGGACAAATAACTTTTAAAATCACTTTGTATTCAATTTTTTGGGAGGCAAGGGGACCAAGAAAAAGCAATATTGGCATATTTGTTTTTTATGGCGTTCAACATGGGGGATAAATAGCGTTATATTTGAATAATTTGGATCATTAAAGATGCTGCAATACCAATTATGTTTTATTGTTTACATTATTCTATGTAAAAAATGAAAAAAGTTATATTTTTAAACTTTTAGGTTTAGTTCACACATTGTGTAAATACTGCGGTTCTTCCGCAATGGAATTAGTTGCAGAAAATCTCATCCACACGCTTTATAAATACTGAGCAGAAAAAAAGTTCAGAAATTGACCTTCGGTGCAGAATTTTATTCCGCAGCATGTTAATTGTATTTGCGTAAACGCTGCTTATTTGTTGTGGGTTTTCCCCATTGAATTCAATGGGAGGTAAATTCTGCAACAAATAGCAGTTGTTGCGTTTTTTTGAGGCGCGTTCTCAGCGATCCCGCTGCAAAAAACGCAATTCAGAAAAAAACAAAGAACTCATACTTACCCAGAAGTCTGTGTTCCTCCTTCCAGCGCAGTATCCTGGGATGACGTTTTATACCTTGTGACAGTCGTAGCCAATCACAGGCTGTAGCGGCAGTCACATGGGATGAAAACATTCCAGGAGGCAGGCCTGCTAGCAGGTTGGTAAGTGCTGCAGTTTTCCGCTGTGGACATTCTGGGCGAAAAACTGCATCACAGTTTGGTGCGCTTTTTCGCTCGGAATTCCCTGTGATGCACAGGGCGACTACGCTGCGTGAGATTACGCAGCATATCAACCCCGTGTGAACACAGCCTTAGTGTTTTTTAGATATTAAAAATGCTAGTAAATTTTATTTTACACTTTTTTTTAGTCCTACTAGGGGACGTAAACATGTTTGATCACTTGTGCAATACTTTTGTATTGCAGAATATTGTCTTTTTAGCATAATAATAATAATAATAATAATAATAATAAGAAGACTAATAGGAATACTAAGATGGCAGACCTGGGGGTTTTCATTAGACAACCCATTGGCTACCCGCAATAGAATTATGGGGGGGCCATAGAGTGACAGAGGGAGCTCCCCTCTGTCTAACCGCTTATATACCACAGTCGCTATTGACCGGGGAATCTAAGATGTTAAACAGCAGGGTTTGGAGTTATCTGAGCCGCTCCATACATCACGCTGCGACATGCATCGTACATGTATTGCAAATGTCGCCAAGGGGTTAAACAGGCACAGTATTTATGAATTGGGGCTTAAACCGTTGGCTCTTAAAGCAATATTATCATAAAATAAGCATTCCCTACACAAACATTCTCTGGTCATTGTATTAGTAAAATGAGGAAGAAGCAAATATATAAGGGGAGATTTGCTAAGCTAAATGCGCCCGAATTCAGGCTCAATTTGCGCCAATATACTGGCGGATATGCCTTCCGCCAGATTTATTATGTGTTTTACACACTTTTGAAACCTCACTAGAAAAGATGGTGTGGGTAAGTAAAATTTGTAAAAAAAAAATGGGTGCAACAAAATTGGTCTAAAAAAATAAGGCAATCAAGAGGAGGTGGCAAAGGAAGATAAAAGTTTCTAACATGTCTAGGAAGATTTGTAATTTTGAATATATCAAACAGCATGCACCACTGTGATAAAGTTGGCACGTCTTGTTTAAGACAATAGTAATAAATCTGCCCCATATTGTCGTATGGTCTACAAAAACATTTCTATATTGTTTTTTCCAACCCCTTTCTTGTCCTTTTTTACTGCTCTTCATTGACTGACAAAGGAGCAGTCCAAATTCCCTGCATGTTATAATCATCTACTTCTGACAAGCAGTCACTGAATTACCCATCATGCCTAGCACATCATGCCTATCTGTAAGTTGATTTTCTATACTTATTGTAAATGTAGTTCTGTTCATTCCTATTTATGGCATCTTGCAATTTCCAGCACTTGGGGCTTGTTTACAGTACTTAGAAAAATTGGGAGGGGAGCGGTGTTCATCACCTATTGTCAATGGTGGATCCTGTGTTATCTATTTATTGGTGTTACCTTTCATTGTAATCCTGTCTGTAATGATAATGAGATGACTGCTGAGAAGTGATCTCTACAGAACTGGAAGTGTCAGTCTAATGTGAGGTTCAGTGGCCAAAGTAAAATCTAAAATTTTATGATTATTTTTTAAATATAGATAATGACATATATTTTTTTTTTTTCAAAATGACCGAAAACTATTAAAAAATATGTTTAACATTAAAACTTGATTTACACAATAGTTTATTTTCTAATGACACATTCCCTTTAGGCATCATACACACGACCATTGTCGTTTTGCAGACCGCAAATCACGGATCCTAGTGTCTTCTGTGTACTTTCCGTTTGTTTTGTGGACCCATACTCTAGAATGAGTGAGATGGACCGCAAATAGGGACAAGAGTAGGAACTGTTCTATAATTTGCGGAACGAACACACGGTTACGCAAAAAAACAAAAACAAAGGATGTGTGCATGGCCCCATAAAAATGAGTGGTTCAGTATGCTATCTGCAAAAAAACGGATAGGACACTGAAGAAAACAACGATCTTGTGCAGGAGCCCTTAAATGTAGGCTTTTCACTGGGATATTGGGATGCTAGCCCCATGTTAGTTAATATGGCTGACTGGAAGTATCTCCATTTATCAGAAACTGAAGACAGAAAAGTCAAACAAAATGGCTGAGCTGAGAAGAAAAATACTTTACATAGTTAAAGCGCTTTCATTTTATTAGCAAACTTTACTGTAGATAGTTCTAATAGCATATGGCTGGCATTTGATGGCTGAACTTAATTTTGCAATATACAAAGGGAGAATAATTGTCACGTAGGGTTCGTGGACCCACTGGGCCATACCGCCTTGGCAGTATGGCAGCTGGCCAACAGGGCGCAGGTCACAGTCTATTTTTCGTATAGGGTACCTGTGGCAGCTCGGGCAGTAGTAAGACAGGCTCGACTGGGACTAGGCAGCAGGTAGACGTCAGGCGTGGAGTAGTATGACAGACGTGGAATACAGCACAGCACGACTACAGCACGGCACTTGACCAGGATAGCACAGGATACAGGATACAGGAACAGGGAACACTGGAAACTGGAAAACACTAGGAGACCATTTGCTTAGACCTACTAGGATACAACAAACAATGCTCAGGCATGGAAGCAAGGGGCTTGGCCCTTCTTATAGTCCAGGGCACTCATAGGCTAATTTCACATTAAAGTCCGGTGCGCGTGCTGCCCCTTTAAGAGCGGGCACAAGCGTGCGCGCACACCCTACGGGACCCAGCCGAGGTGAGTGAAAGTGAGCGAGGAGACCCATTGCCTGAGGAGGAGACTGGGGCCAGCGCTCGCAGACCCATGGCTGCGGCCCTCAGGAGGTGAGTGAACCTGACGGCCCGTGGCCATGGACATGACAATAATTAATAATAATATTTATAAAAAATAATTGTTTCAATTGTTTAAAAGTAAAATTCTTAAATTTTTTTCCGTGTGATTATGACTGCCATCTGTGTGTCAAAAATAGCCTATTTTCATTACCATCTGGGATTTTTTTAGTTCTAAACTATATATCAAAATTTATTACATTTATCTTTGCATTTCATCTGTATTCTATGTTTTGATTTTATACTGTCAAACTAGATTCTTTTTAAGTTAGTTATAGGAACAGTAGTTGGTTTCAGATTCATACATGTATTGAGACATGTTTAATTAATTGCAATCTGTAGAGTGGCCCCTCCTGTTAGTAATCCCTAAGATCTAAAGGATAAACTGATGGAAATCTAACAATGCCAGGTGTATGCAATAGGATAAGCGGGACCATGAGATGCAGAGGTTTGGTAAATCCTTCCCTCATCCTCTTGTCCAAGAGGAACCAGGTGGCAGATTAATGAGACAAGCATCTCCAGGTTTCGTTATATCCTTCTAACAATTATTTTTGTTGTAACTGAAGACAATTTGTCAAGAAAGAAGGATAAATTAAAGTTTTTATTTAGGGTGCAGTCACATGTGGCAGATTTTATTGCAAACATTTCCACGACTGAAAATCAGTTCCATTCATCGGAAAGAGGTTGTTTCTGATGCAGATGCATGGATTTCTGCAATTTCCATTCAGATGAATGGAACTTTTTTTCAGGCGCAGAAATTTCTGCTACAAAATCTTCTGCCTGTTTATGTACCCTTAGTTCACACAGGGTGTATATGCTGCGCAAAAGCAGACATCGTATCCACCCTGTGTGCAGCAGGGAATTCTGTCCGAAAAACCGCAGCAAATTGTGGTGCAGCTTTTTGATCTAAATGTCCGCTGTGGGAAAGTGCACCTAAAAAAAAAAAAAAAGAAAGATTCCTTCTTACATAGCCATGGTGATGCATCCCTTTGCCATCATGTAGCCCGGCCTCCTGGGATGACGTTCGTTTCATCCCATGTGACTGCTGCAGTAGTCATATGGGACGAAACGTCATCCCAGGAGGCTGGCCTGGACAAAGAAAAACCGAATTCTGTGTAAGTACAAGATTTTCCTTTCTGAGTTGCGTTTTTTGCAGTGGAATCGCTGCTTTTCCACCGCAAAAAATTCAGCATCTACTATTTGTTGTGGGTTTTAACTCCCCATCAAATTCATTAGGGAACACCTGCAACAAATAAGCAGCAATTACAAATGACATGCTACGGATCAAAAAAACGCACAGCAGGTCAATTAGTAGTTTTTCCGCTCAGCATTTACGCAGCGTGTGGATGAGATTTGGAAATCTCATCCAATTTGCTACTACTGTATTATGCGGCAGATTTTCTGTTGCAGAGAATCTGCAATATTTACGCTGTGCGAACTGACCCTTATAGCAGTAGCTTCCTTAAAGGGACTCTGTCACCCCATTATAAGTGCCCTATCTCCTACATAAGGGGATGGGCGCTGTAATATAGGTGACAGCAGTGCTTTTTATTTAGAAAAACTATCTATTTTCACTACATTAGGAGCGATTTTAGCTTTATGCTAATTAGCTTCTTAATGCCCAAGTGGGCGTGTTTAAACTTTAGACCAAGTGGGTGTTGTACAGAGTGTATGATGCTGACCAATCAGCGTCATGCACTTCCCTCCATTCATTTAGACAGCGCATAGTGACACTGCGTTATTCACGATGTGCTGTCTTATACTGACATATTAACGTTACTGAAGTGTTTAGACCGTGACTAGACATTCCTTCCAGACGGGATGGGATGTCTATTCACAATCCCTGCACTTCGTTAACGTTTGTTTGGTACTTACAGCAGAGCAAAGCGTAATCTCGCTGTAACCTGTCATTTACAGCGAGATCTTGCGAGATTACGCTTGCTCTGCTGTAAGTACCAAACAAACGTTAACGAAGTGCAGGGATTGTGAATAGACATCCCGTCCTGTCTGGAAGGAATGTCTAGTCACGGTCTAAACACTTCAGTAATGTTAATATGTCAGTATAAGACAGCACATCGTGAACAACCCAGTGTCACGATGCGCTGTCTAAATGAATGGAGAGAAGTGCATGACGCTGATTGGTCAGCATCAAACACTCCTCTGTACAACGCCCACTTGGTCTAAAGTTGAAACATGCCCACTTGGGCATTAAGAAACGAATTAGCATAAAGCTAAAATCGCTCCTAATGTGGTGAAAATAGATATTTTTTTTTAAATAAAAAGCACTGCTGTCACCTACATTACAGCGCCCATCTCCTTATATAGGAGATAGGGCACTTATAATGTGCTGGCAGAGTCTCTTTAAAGAGGACCTGCCTCTAGGTCATATAAGTTGAACTGGAATAGCGCTGTCTCCCTGATTCCAGCAATGTTTTCTTTTTTCTGAACCTCCCGTTCCAGACATATGACCCTCTGTTGTGTTGGCTCCCTCTATGCTAATTTGCTGTAGTTAGCCAACAGGGCATGAACTGCCCTCAAGCTGCCTCGTGCTGATTGGTCAGCATCAGAGGCAGGGAAGCTAGTTCCACCCAGTTGGCTAACTACAGCAAATTAGCTTATAGAGTGTGTTCATAAAAGGTTTCCTGAGGATAGGAAAGTAACTGTCCAATTCATCTGAATGGGGTTGCTCAAATCCATGAACATGGTTTCATACGCAGCGTGTGGATGCGATTTGTTGAAATCTTATCGCATTGCTACTGTAATATACTGCAGAGAAATTTGGGTCGGAAATTCCATAGTGTTTACGCTAGTGTGAACATGGCCAAAAAGGATCCCCATGATTAGAGTTAAGGGTGGAAACTGAACTGTTGCATTGATACCTCTTTAGTCCTTCAAGTACTTGACCTCCAGTCCTAAGACAAAAATTTGGCAGAATCAGTTTCCACTCCATTGTCACACACAATATCTACTGTAGAAGCACACTTATGCTGAGATGATGGGAATTGTTGAAAGTTCCAGACTTCCCCCAGAATAACAGTGATCAAGAAGTGATTGAATTGAAATGGACTAAGTAACTCCTTTAACTTTGCAAGCCTTTTGGAGACCATAGAAGTGTAGAAGGTTGATACTTTATGGCCATGTGACATGGTCATGCACCTCATGGTTAGTTTTTGAAGAAATGATTGTTCGTTTGATCTTGGTTTATTGACAATGTCTTTCTTTTAAACAGTAATACTAACAGCTCCCAGGGGTAAAAGTAAAATGGCACCATTCTCTATTAAATTAGAAATGGGAAAGAGCTATTGTGTGGGTAGAGCGCATGTCATGACAAGTGTCTTCAAAAACACTTCTCATAATACCAGCCTCATAGTAATGCCTATAATGCCAGCCTCATAATATAATCACATATTCAGATTCATTACAGTACCAGTAGAGCCAGCCTCAATGTAACATCAAAAACACATCTCCTGTTCTAGTCTCCCACTTTGCTCACTCCCCTACTGTCAGAAGTCATGACACTACATGTGGGCATATCAGCATAGGACAAAGCTTTGCAGGAATGCCCTTCAATGTATAGTAAGGGGAAACGAAGAAAAGTAAGTACAAATGAAATGTGTAAAATTCTTTCTTTCTTTATTTGTGCAGACTACGCGATTCTGGACCGAACCGGTCCCTTCGTCAGGTCAGGTATAATGTTTGCACATGGAAGGTGCGCCATTTTATGTCATAAAAAAACCTGGGAAACCTTGGCAGAAACAGTTAAATTTCTTTAAAAAAAAATACAGAAGGGGAGGAGGTAAGAGAAGTAGGGAGTATGTTATGACATTACGAACAAGCACAAATAAACATTTCATTCTTACATTTTTCGTTAGTATGATTAACAGTAATAGTTGTCTTCACATTTTTTTGTTTAATAGAGGTGTTGAGCATTAAAATTGTCAAGCATTGTCTTTATCGCTATATAACAGGAATCCGTTCCTGCTTAGAATAGAGAGAATCCAGAATGAGAGATCTTATTCTTGTTGTTTATGAGAGGATTTTCTCTGCCAAAATACCTCAGTTGTATTCTTCCTCACAGGCATAATGTACTAGTATATACAGATATATCTCTATATCATAGTACATTATAGGTAGGAAAAAAGGTGAAAAGTAAAAGTCAAGTTATTTTCAGTAAGGTTACTAAAAAATTACTGCGTAAAAACAATTACAATACAACATTTTTTTTAATACACTTTATTAAAGAAACGTCACAAAGCATTTAATAGCATAGACATATTTAGTATACCCATAACAACCCATTCAACACAGTGAACCCATAATGGTCATCAGTAAATGTCGTACATAAAAATGGTGCAATTTTTTGGAAATTTAACCCATAATAAAAGTTCATATAAATTAAAAACTTTCCTTATGGCAAAATGACACCTAAAAAAACACAGCTCATCCCGCAAAAAATAGGACGTCATATAGCTATGTTGCCGTGAAAATAAAAAAGTAATGGATGTTAAGCCATGAATGTGGGAAGGCAAAAACAAAAAAAAAATATTTTGGCTATCTGAGCAAGTACAGCAGCCACATTTCCGACAGTAAAAAGATTAAATTACAGGTTCAATTTTATGCTCCTTCTGACGTCTCACTGAGACATGTTATTGTTATTATTATTATTATTATTATTAGAATACTAACTACATAAACAAAATAATAACATATCTGAAGATGTAATTGGTGGGGGTCTATACCCTACCAACCTGTGACAATTGCTACAACAAAGAGGCCAAGACCCACCTCTGAGTATTATTCCCCATCATTTTCTGAATTGGAGATCTCCTAGTCTACTGCTGAAATGTTTTACTTACTGCAATGGGACTGTAATGTGCATGCAGTCTCATTGAATGAATGGGAACTGAATATGACAGACTTAGAGATTCCAAAATCTCCAAAGTAGAAAAGAAAGTAACACAACACTCGAGGAAGTGCTCAACCCTCTTTATTCCACTTATTGGTAAAGAAAACAGGGAAGATACCAACACATAGGATGTCTTCTGATTTGTGTAAGTGACATGTTAGAAGTTGTGTATCAAGGACTATGGCAGGTTCAGAGTCTAGTGGCTGAAATGATCAGGCAGGAGGGTGCAAACAGCAAGAGCAATCAAGTAACAGTCCATGATCGATACACAGATAAACAGCAGTTGGGAGTAATGTGAGTCAGAGAGGAACTAGACCACAAGCAGGAAGCCCAATAATGGCGAGGAGGTACTGCAAGGATCAGACTTATATAGGAGCCACAATGGTTAGCCCAATCAAGGCAAAAAATCCAGAGAGGCAGGAATCTAGAGAAGCTAGACATTCAAACCAGCACTGGAGCTGTCCACAGCACCAGTAGTTCCATGAGAAGAGCTAGTGCCTAGGACATAAGTCTCTGGTTTTGAATCGTGTAAAGGTGAACCTTCCCTTAGGAAGTTTAGATCTCCACCTTGGGTGTCCTTCATAATGTAGGTCTTTTATATCTGCGTTAGACACATTTTTAGATAGTAATTAAGTCACCTTTTCACCAAACAAGCACAATGCGTCTGTTTTGTATTTTACCTGACATACACTTTGATTGTCACACTCTAGCTTGTATTTATTATTTCTCAATAATGTTCACCTTGCAGTCTCATTTTGGCATGTGTCCTCCCTTTTCATTCCGGTCAGTCAAAAATGTAAACTCATGGTTTCTTTCACATCTGATGCTATTTTATCATTTCTGCATTTTAGCCAGTGAATATTGCTTACAAGAACAGATCTGCAGTAAGTATTTTAGAGGAAATATGAAATGTGAATTTTTTTTTTTTTTTAACAATTGCAATTTTCCAAATACAGACTCTCTAGATCCTTGCTATTTTGCAATGATAGAAGTGTATGGGTGCAGCCATTAGTGGAAGCAGGATCTGGCATGTTGGATTCCAACATGCCTGATCCTTTGTTCTCCTAAAAGTAAGCAACTCCAGAGGTTCCTGGCAGCAACTTATCCCCCTCTTTCTATAGATAAAAACTTGCACACTCAGATTGTTGATAGGGCAGACAGCAATTAACAACTATCTTATGGGTATGGTTGTCTTTAATGTTCCTTTACTGAGGACCTATATGTATACTAGGGTCATGACCACAAACTGATATTTGTGAAGTATTTCTCCCCCATCCCCCCTCTGTATAAACTTTCAACAGTGTGGCCACTACATGTGGCCTCATCCTAAGGCCTCATTCACACAGCAGTAGTTTGGTTCAACAAATACTGAAGCTAAATACTGACCTAAACACTGCCATCTGAATGAGGCCTAACACATATTTTTCTTGTTTAATCCAACCCTAGTTGTGAAAGGAAAATATGGACAAAAAATTTGTTTAATGCTGGTTCCTACCATTCCCAGATGTATGTAGGCTTAGTCCCAGTTCTGGGTGTATGTGCAGCATAGGTTGCCACCTCATAGAGTTCGCCTTGTCGTGGCAGATGGGCTCACACAATTTGATCAAAATGTGTGCTAAGAACCTCACTATTGTAAGTAGCAGTAATGCATATTCATTTATAGTTAGTGGCTTAGGTGGCATTAGATTTCGCAGTGTGCTGTCACCATTTTCTTCTCTGCTGGGCAGAAAATGTGCTACACCACAACCAGTATATGTTACAATGATCTTAATCTTCTGCCCCTATCCCTGTCTCTACGCTAGGATTTACTCTAATTACAAGTCTGTAGGTTACATCACAGGGTTAAATAAAGAATAAAGCAAAAACATCATCTTATTTAAAATACCGCTTGTGCTTATACATTACCCAATGAGTTAAGCTGTGTTTTTTCATGTGGAAAAATCACTAGTCTTGAACAGTAGCCAGCGGTTTAACAACCAGAGTTGTTTCCTTCTTTTGAGTTTTCTGAATAGTATAATATTATTTATTTCCACTGCATTTAAACCCTGACATGAAATAGATACTGTGCTGTAATTGATATAAAGTATTTAAAGGTTAAATTACACCCCCTTCACATTCAAGCATAAAAATGATTACAGAATTCCAACCCAAAGGTCATTGCCTTTTCAGTAATTGTACAGTAATTGCAACGATGATGGGCAGTGTCATCACTTTGGAATTCAACCGCTTAGAAACTTTGACCCATTCTATGCTGAAACTATAATATCACAGCATTACTAACCATGATGGTGCACTGCATAGCATTGAAGGAGTTAAATAAAAACATATGTGTCACTTTATCAATTTGCTAAGAATTTATATGTTGTCTCTTTACTTGCATGCACAGGCAGTGCTAATAATTAGTGATAAGAAGAGATTGATGGATCCTTATTGGTACTTGTATGTGTACATCATGTAATAAGGCAGAAATAATTGTACCTTCCGCTAATCATCACTTATTTACTCTTTTTGACATACACCTTCTTTCATCCTAAGCCTCTATTAGATGTGGTACCATATATTCTGGATTGCCGAACCATTTTGCATGGATATACTGTTATAAGTGTAACACCTGGAGACCTCAGAGTCTATGGGGTTTCAGATAAATTCACTTACTTTTTGTCTGCGTAGTGCCTCCATCCCTGTCTTGCTTGATGGATAGTGAGAGGTTCTTCAACCAGGGGCAATTCAGAAAACCCCTACCCAGCACTCATTAAGTGGCAGGGACACAATAAAGCTACAGGTAGGTGTAGTAAAAGATAAAGGCCATGGCAACAGGTGGGCAGAACTGGTAGGACAAGTGCATAACTCAAGTGTAAGTCTTCAAATGAATGGCAATTTATCTACTGGAGAGCAGATGAATCAACAGCTTCCCACTATGCGCACGGGTCCACACACACCGGTCTATCTACCTAACCAGCTCCCTATTTCTGAGAACTAAGATTAAAAACGATATAATAGTCCAAAATGCTGGCAGCTGCTGGTACCGTTGGCGCTCTTAGATGGGGGTCTGATTGTACAACGCAAGGGCCAGTTCAAACAGAGGTAGTGATAGGTAGGTGTAGAATAGTCCACAGGAAGGAAGAACAAAATAAATTAGTAGACCTGGCCTCCTTGGTGTCACTTATAGGTCCAACTTTAGCTCTGTATATCCCCAGTAGGCCCAAGTGTGGGTTCTTCTGCCACTTTCCCATATTTCCTCACAGCCTCCTTCTATGCTGTGGTGGGGAAAACTCTATACATGTTCCCACTATCAGCAGGCACTACACAAAAAAGAGGAATATCCAATGCTGTACAGGTAACTTTCAGTTTATGATGGTTTATCTTATAGAATATAATGATGTTTTTGAAACCAGAAGGCAAAAAAGTCAGTATTTCCTAGCCAATTGCTTGGAAGCCACATGTGACTCCTGATCTGTTAGTCAATAAAGTCTGGCAACATATGGCTGACAGTTGTCAACAGGCTAAGAACTATATAACTGGTGTTTGGTTGCTGCATGTATTCTTATTAGTAATCAGTTTTAAATTAGCATTTATTTAAGATTTATTTGATTTCAGTCATATCATTGATAAAAAAAAATCTTAATACCTTAAAGGAACAGTGTCACCACAAAAAAAAATTTCATGTCAGTTTAATGTTAGTGTTTTATTAAAAACGTTTTTATTTATTTGTGTGTTTGTGTGTTACTTTTTTCTATTTTTTCACTTTTTCTTCCCTATGGGGGCTGCCATTTTTTTTTCCATTTCTGTATGTGTCGATTAACGACACATACAGACAAGGAATACGGCAGCTACAGTCCCATAGGGACTGCGAACGGGGCCCGTCCCATCCACTTCTGCGTACGCCGTCTGTGTGGGAACTGCGCATGCGCCGCTTCCACAAAGTCCGATTTGAAATGCGCGCCGTCCGGCGCCATTTTCCTGTGGACCGGAAGTCGCGGCCGGACAGTAAGATTACTACTTCCGGTCGCGGCTTCCGTACTTGTGCACTTGGACCAGCGGCAGCAGACGGAGCGGACGGGCCGGAGGGAGCCGCGGCGGCAGGAGCAGGTAAGAGATTTCTATGCATGTTCGTGTTTGTGTGTGTTTACTACTGTATGTAAACCTACTACACTGTGTGTTAGCTCAAAAAATGGCGACACAGTGTAGGAGGTTAGACCATTTAATCCGCTCGTTTATCCCAGCACTAGCCAGGATAAAGGAGGGGGGGATTCTCAGAGCTCACTAGAGCGAGTGCTTTTTTCCCAATTTTGCAGCAAAAAGCAATGTGGTTGCTTTACCACATGCAATGCTGCAATTTTGGGAATAGCTCCATCTAGTGACCAGCACTGGGAAATATTATAAATTAGAATCTAATTTATAATATTTCCTGACTCGTGAAAAAAATTGAACAATGTTTAATCACCTACACACTAAATGTTAACATGTTTTGCTGGCAACACATTCCCTTTAAGTGGCTCTCAAGCATAAAAAAGGTTGTAAATCCCAGTTCTAAACCAATCACAGTCGAGATGAGGGATTTAGTGTCTAGAACTAAAAAGATGAGCGCTATCCCCACAGCCAATTATGAACAAGGTAGCCAAAGATAAAAGGGAAGGCAAACTTAAAGGGGTTTTCTGCCCACCGCTTGGGGGGATGGGATGTTTAAAAGCACAGAAACCTTTTGTAAATAGAAAAGAAAATGATCCGCTCTTTCTCACCACTGAACTCTGTCTCTCCTTGGTTTCTGTGATGATTCTGTCACATCACATGGCCACGTCCTTCACTAGCTTTCATGGGCACCACATCTTCAGGCACTAAAAAAAAAGAGACATTTTGCTATGATCTGGAATATTTTTTTAACAATTTCATTTTTTACGGTTTCCACCCATTTCCATGTTTTCAGGGTTATTATATAATTTGATGTATGTTACGCTACACTATGTATATTATAAGAATATTAGAAGTCAACAAAAAATTCTATGAGCAGATAAAAACAAGAGGTAACTTCTAATATTCTTTATCATTTATAAAACGAGGTACATTATTCTTTATATTACACACCTCAGTTGCTGCGGAACCTCTTTTTGATTAAGAAGGATCCCTGTCCATCATTGATTGATTTGAAACTCCTTCCTTTTAATACACATCTTCAGTATCTAAGTTGGCTTCTATACTGTTTTTCAGCAGTTTAAAAACAAAAATGTATAATACAGTGGTCGACACAGGAAAATAATCTTCCTGCAAAAGTTATCTGTTACAGACTGCTTTTTAATGGTTAAGTTAAGCAACACCTATGTAGCGCCACTCATCTCTATATAATTGATAATGAAATCCAAACACTGTACATGAAAATACGGCTGCCCGTTAAAATGAGATACTTCGTATTTTGTGCTCTTTGTAAGTGCCATCAAGTATAAAAATGCCACCTGATGGGAGGAACGTTTTGAATAGAACAGGAAAAGACAGGGACAGAGAGGGGTTTGAGGACAAGGTCAACTTGGCTTCTTTGCAGAAGCACGGAAGCAGCCATCATTCAGCAAGTGAGCATCAAAATCATCAATACCCATTAGTACCATTAAAGAATCAGTGTTAAAATACGTATTCATGCATGTGGCAACAACCCCTCCCCCCTCTAGCAGGCCCAGCTGAAAACCCATATTTAAATATCCGATCTTGGTAAGCAGTCTATGTTCTAGCAGAAATAAACAGAACTAAATACAACTCAGATACTGCAGATCTCATTTTTGAAAAATGAAGGAACTTCAAATCAATCCATGATGGACAGGACTTATCCTCCTCACTTCAATACAGGTTTTACAGCAGCTGAGGTGTGTATTATTAGAAATATTGTACCGTGTAGTATAAATGATAAAGAATATTAGAAGTTACCTCGAACTTTCGTGTCCTGTTGCCTCTTGTTTTTATGTGCTCATATAGCTTAGTGTCTCGTGAAGACAACCTAACGGCATATGGACCACATAGATGAACGTCATAGATGCACTCAAGCTGTCCATGTATTACATGGATGCCCTGTTATTTCAGTGACCACCATGGAATGCTACATTTCCCCTGAATTGGCTGCTGTTTGCTGGAGCTCAGCTGATCGCTGTGCCAGCTCAAATATAAACGAGGTCATCTGTGGTGAGATGCCCCTTTTAATTATATCAACACTTATCTATTTCTGTTTTATTTATTTTTTTGCAAATTTAGTCTGTTCGTGGTTTTGTTTGAATCTCAAACAACCCCATTAACTTTTTTCTAATTCCATTGGGTCCATTTTAAGAAACTCATATCTTCTACACATAGAAATTCAACTTTCTCTCTTGCATTATACCCTGTTCTAAACATAAATTAAGTATGTTCTCTTACCTCTTTCCACTGTGTTTTTCTTTTCTTTAGTTTTCTTTTTGTGGAATATTTGCTGCCACCGATCGTTGCTCAAAGTCATTTCCTGCTAACTCTGTGTCCATTTTCCTCACAAGGAGGATCCCCTGTTCCTAAGATTGGATGTGGAGGTTTATGTCATCCTGAAGACAAAGTAGAATTCCCAGCATTATATTGATGGCTGTATAAGTCATGATCTTACACACCTTCTGCAACCAGACTGTAAATATAACAAAATTCTCTGCTCTACTACTATGTTGTCACCCCTGCTCACTGTAAGACCTCATGCACAGGGGTGTAGCTAAAGGCTCATGGGCCCCGATGCAAAAGTTCTCATTGGGCCCCCCCCCCGCAAACTTATCATGGCCTTTCAGCTGCATCGCTGGGTCTCCTAAGTGACCCAACAATGCAGCATTAGCAGCCAGGGGCGTCACTAAGGACTTAAAATGTCAGGGGAAATAGCCCCAAAAAAATTGTATGTGTGTATAGGAGTCAACCTATCTATAGCACTACGACACTATCAACTATGGATAGGATTAGATAAAGCGGCTCAGCAGACAGTATCACACATGATAGGATTAGATACACAGCTCAGCAGACAGTATCACACATGATGGTATTAGATACAGTAGCTCAGCAGACAGTATCACACATGATAGGATTAGATACAGGGGCTGAGCAGACAGTATCACACATGATAGGATTAGATACAGTGGCTCAGCAGACAGTATCACACATGATTGGATTAGATATAGGACTCAGCTCGCTGACATTGCGGCCCCAGCGCTGGACCCAGTAAAGGTAAGAATAATAATTTTGCTTCTTTATGTGTTACTAATTATTTTTGTGTGTTTGTGTTTTCTTACAAGTTCGGTCGTTGGACTACGTCGGATTCGAGGACTTCTTCAATTACAGCGTTTTTTTATTCTCAATAAAATGGTTAATGGGGGTTGTGTTTTTTATTTCAATAAAATATTTTTTCTATGTCCTTGTATTTTTTTAAACTTTATTATTACCGCCTTAGTAATGGCCGCTGGCTGATTGACAACCTCCATTACTAAGGCGGGGCTTAATGTTAGCAGGCGCAGAGGCTAACACTAACCCCCATTATTACCCCGGTACCCACTTCCACCAGGGGTACTGGGAAGAGCCGGGTACGAACCAGTACCCGACCATCTGTAGTGACGTCCGGCACCGGGGCGGCCGCAGGCTGGTAGTATTAGGCTGGGGAAGGCCAAAAATAGTGGTCCCTACCACCCTGGTAATGCTGCCTGCTGCTGCTGTGTTGTATCTGGCTGGTTATGAAAATTGGGGGGGGGGGACCCCACATCGTTCTTTCTAATTATTTTTTATTTAATTTTTTAAAAATGACGTGGGGTCCCCCCCCATTTTTCATAACCAGCCAGATACAATAAAGCAGCAGGCAGCATTACCAGGATGGGAAGGGCCACTGTTTCTGGCCTTTCCCAGCCTGTTAATACTAGCCTGCGGCCGCCCCATTGCCCGACCACCACTACAGATGGTCAAGTACTGGATCGTACCCGGCTATTCCCAGCACTCCTGGTGGTGGTGGGTACCGGGCTAATAATGGGGGTTAATGTTAGCCTCTGCACCAGCTAACACTAAGCCCCACCTTAGCAATGGACGCTGTCAATCCGCCGGCGGCCATTATTAAGGCAGTAGTAATATAGTTAAAAAAAACACAAAGACATAGAAAAAATATTTTATTAATAAAAAAACACACATCGTGTCCCACAGACAGTATCACATATGGGCCCTGTATCTAAGCCTAACACATGTGTTACTAATCGTTTTTTGTGTGTTTTCTTACAGGTTCGGTCGTTGGACTACGTCGGATTCGAGGACTGCTTCGATGACAGTTTACAAGCTTCTCTTGTTTACAGCCATTGACATGTCGCATTCCTGGATGAATAGTTTCCTGGAAAGTAGATTGGTCGTCGTGGGCCAGTTGAATGGCCCCCTAGGTCTCCCGATCTGACCCCCTTAGACTTTTATCTTTGGGGTCATCTGAAGGCAATTGTTTATGCTGTGAAGATACGAGATGTGCAGCAACTGAAACTACGGAAACTGGAAGCCTGTGCTAGCATTTCTTCTGCGGTGTTGCTATCAGTGTGTGAAGAATGGGAGAAGAGGGTTGCATTGACAATCCAACACAATGGGCAGCACTTTGAACACATTTTATAAGTGGTCAGAAACTTGTAAATAACTCATGAAAGAATAAAGTAACGTTAAAACCAAGCACACCATTGTTTTTCTTGTGAAATTCTCGATAAGTTTGATGTGTCACATGACCCTCTTCCCATTGAAAAAACGAAAGTTGGATACAAAATGGCAGACTTAAAAATTGCCGCCATGGTCAACACCCAGCTTGAAAAGTTTCCCCCCTCCCATATACTAATGTGCCACAAACAGGAAGTTAATATCACCAACCATTCCCATTTTATTTAGGTGTATCCATATAAATGGCCCACCCTGTATAGTAACAGGGGCCCACGGCCCGAGTTACTATAGTACAAAACAAAAAGATTCCACAGCACTGGACTGCAAGTGGGTGCACGCCTCAATAAGACCTGGTCCGCGGTCCTGGATATCTAGCAGACAAAGAATGGACAGAGGCAGCCCTTCCAAAAAGAGCAAGAGCTATTTATTCACCCATGCGACGTTTCAGTCCAACTGGACTTTTTTCAAGCATGAAAAAAGTCCAGTTGGACTGAAACGTCGCATGGGTGAATAAATAGCTCTTGCTCTTTTTGGAAGAGCTGCCTCTGTCCATTCTTTGTCTGCGAGTTACTATAGTAACTTTTTATTGATGTGGTGCGGGGGGCCATGGGTCCCCCTGGCTTCGGGGCCCGGTCGCAATTGCGACCGCTGCGACCCCTATAGCTACGCCACTGCTCATGCACATGTCCGTACTACATATCACTTTTGTATGGAGCTGTAATAGGGCACCAATAGAAGAGCCTGGGGCCTTACTGTACCTCAGTATGCCTCCATATACCCCCGTATGTTGTTCTGCAACGTTTATGATCTCTGGCAGTTGTCAGGGAATTGGAAATTTCTTGTTTACATCTGAAAACCTGTTCCGATTATGTCTTCCTGACACAGGTGCTTGGCTTGTTATAAGAGGGAGCTCTGATACACTTAAAGAGACTCTGTCACCACATTATAAGTGCCCTATCTCCCATATAAGGAGATCGGCGCTGTAATGTAGGTGACAGTAATGCTTTTTATTAAAAAAAACTATCTTTTTTCACAAAGTTAGGAGCGATTTAAGTTTATGCTAATGAGCTTTCTTAATGCCCAAGTGGGCGTACTTTTACTTTCGACCAAGTGGGCGTTGTACAGAAGAGTGCATGACGCTGACCAATCAGCATCATGCACTCCTCTCCATTCATTTACACTGCACTAGCGATATAGATATATCGCTATGTGCAGCCTCATACACAAGCCCTAACATTACTAGTGTCCTGATAATGAATACACATGAAATCCAGCCTGGACGTCATGTGTACTCAGAATCCTGACACTTCTGACTCTTTTTTGTGAGATTCCAGCAACGGATACGAAATCTCGCGAGATCTCGGAGCTAAACGAGATTTGGTTTCACTTGCCGGAATCTCACAAAAAAAGATTCAGAAGTGCCAGGATTCTGAGTACACATGACGTCCAGGCTGGATTTCATGTGTATTCATTATCAGGACACTAGTAATGTTAGGGCTTGTGTATGAGGCTGCACATAGCGATATATCTATATCGCTAGTGCAGTGTAAATGAATGGAGAGGAGTGCATGATGCGGATTGGTCAGCGTCATGCACTCCTCTGTACAACGCCCACTTGGTCGAAAGTAAAAGTACGCCCACTTGGGCATTAAGAAAGCTCATTAGTATAAACTTAAATCGCTCCTAACTTTGTGAAAAAAGATCGTTTTTTTAAAATAAAAAGCATTACTGTCACCTACATTATAGCGACGATCTCCTTATATAGGAGATAGGGCACTTATAATGTGGTGACAGAGTCTCTTTAATGAGTCATGAACCTATGTCAGTTGGACATAATAAGGATAAATACAGCAACTAAGATATGATGTAAGTAATAATCACGGAACACTACAAAATAAAGCAAAATGGAGCTCATGGTTCAATAACAAAGTCCTAAAATTGTCTCAATGAAATTGAAAGCAAAAGAGTTCCTCCGATCACACTCCACTAATACACCGCAAAACTATCTACCTTAGGGACTGTCCTCCCTTTAACTCCAGCTTGTATTAAAGGTGTAAGTGATCTTACTCTGGCAGTGCAGAGAAATATATTTTTCAGGCCAAAACTCCTTCCAGTGTTTGCTCCGTTCAGATAAGAAACAACCGAGTCTCAACAATGTAGCTTCTCACTTCAGTAAGTTTTAAAATGGCCCAAACAGTGTAACTCCGCAACTTCAGATGAACAGTTAAAACAAGTTTTAATTACACTCACAAACATGAATAAAAACAGCGCTTTTTCATAACAATACAAGCAGCACGTCTCACATGAACCTAACCCTGGGTTTCGCCTTAACAGCTTCTTCCTTGGGCAGTGAGAGGCTACATTGTGGAGCAGAGGCATCCGGAAGACTTGGTTGTTTTTTATCTGAACGGAGCAAATACTGAAAGGAGTTTTGGCCTGAAATACCTATTTTTCTGCACTGCCAGAGTAAGATCACTTAGACCTTTACGACAAGCTGGAGTTGAAGAGAGGACAGTCCCTAAGGTGGATCATTTTGTGGTGTATTAGTGGAGTGTGAGCGGAGGACACATTTTGCTTTGGACGTAATAAGAACACGCTTTCAGTCTCTGCATGAAAGCAAGCAGAGTGCTTGCGAATGGTGAGGAAGTACAGCCCTAAGCATATCAGAAAGTTGCATAATTTTTGTCATTAAATAAATGTACTTTATTTAAATGAAAACTGTGAATACCCCTTCGAAGTTCGCTAGCTATTTGATCATAATATCTAGCATTTTGTTGGATATAAGATTGCTAAAAAGTTTGATGATTGTAGTAATATTTCAGATTCACAAGGTCAACATCAATTACTGTATGAAAACACTGCTCCTGTAGTATTTGTGAGTCATCTTTTGTGACTATGTCTTCTTTTTTTAAATAGATTCTTATGTTGAATATCTTTTAGTGTCTTTTTATCTCAAAACATCCTAAACAGGTTTTCTGATTAAGAGAGAATTTATAAATGTTAGATGAATCATTCAGGGTGTCTTCTGGTTCACTGAGCCGAAAAGAATGACTAGAGATAAAGAGAAGTAGAACTTGTGCTGTCAAGCTGTTAGAGGTGAAGCCAAGCACAGATTTTGATTGAGTAACCAACATTGAAAATGTTCCAGTACAGTATTCTACAGTTGGAAGCTGAAAAGCCGATCCAAACTCTAACTTAAGATTCAGTCTACCTATACACAAAGTCACAATGTTATAGAAATTCCTCACGTGTTATAAGGCTATGTACGAAAATGAGCACCTCTTAGCATTGCATTTTCGCTTGTGACTCAGATGGCACAGGTGGTCTGCCTTTTTAAAACGCTATGCGCCATTGGTCGCAGCCATAATGAAGTACTATTTCAAATCCCTGTTCCACTTCACTTATCACTCCTGATGAAGGGTGCGAAACACATGTCGAGGTGTCTTCCTTGGAGACCATAAGCAGCCATCATGCCAGCCACAGGTAATTGTAATAGTTGCTCTATACTCTCTTTTGTGATTTTGTATTGACAGTCATAGACTTACCACTGTGTGGGCTGTGTATCATTCACATGGAGATTTAGGATTGTGTTCACTTTACGCTCTCCCTATATTATTGTAAGCTTGATCTCAGGCTATTTGATCTAATTGATTTTTTACGGCAATTACTGGTATAAAGTTCATGGTGTCAGAGGGATCATTTTTAATTATGTTTTAAAAGTATTTTTTTTATGTGGGGGGGTTTCCACAATTGTGGTATAATAAAGGATATTTATGGACATTGTGTGATGATTGATGGTTATATTGTATAGTCGAGACATATTGGTTTAATATGTACGAAAATTATACCCAAAAAAACTGGTGACATTTGAACACTGCCTAAATGTTGACCAATGAGTAGCAAATAGCAAAAAATCATATCTGCAATGTATCTTTATTACATAACTTTCTGTTTTACTGCATTTTTTGGACTCTCTAGTGACTATGGCATCCCAACTACGTCTTGGGTTTCCCTAATTGTCCTGTAGTTCAGCACAGCCGCTTCACCTCTATGTTCCTCTGCCAGCTGATCTCTGGATGTCTCCTCTGCCAAGATACAAGATCATTGCCTTGATCCTTCCTGAGGGTTCGTTTATTGTACTTACATATCAATATGGTCTTGTGGCTTAATGGAGCTGTTGGCTTGATGTAATGGGTTGCTGGGTTTAAAGCCAATAATATATCAACTATAAATCTATATAAAAACAGTTATCATTACATATCAGTCTAGAATTTTGAAGATATTGAATTTTACTCTATTATGAAAATCACACACATGTATGGCCAGCACTACTCATATTTTTGTTGAAATCTGTTTTATGGGTCACGTTGTCTTCCTACGGGTTCTTGCATTGCAGCAAGTTAACCTTTATGTGAAGGCATTTTATGGCTCGTACTATAGGACAAAACTGATTATTTTGATATGGTGCTATCAATAAACTATTAATTGATCTGCTTCGGAATTGGACCATGGCATTATATCATAATTGTTATCTGTGAATAGTTTAGAATGGAAAAGAGGGTGATTCCTTAGAGCAACACTCATTTCTATCACATTACCTGTGGGTGAAGTTAGCGGGCAATACAGCAAAATATCAATGCTCATATTGAATTAACACGCACCTTAGTTGTAGTCGTGTAAATATTCCCATGGCACCTTTTTACCTTGGTAAGAAATACATTTTAGGCAATGTTTTATACATTATCTAAGTAAATGTTTATTCTTCTTTATTATTATGTTTTTTCATGTTCAAATTTAGATTCTTTAGACATATGTTGTTCTAGGTTTATGACAAGCTAAATCCCAATGTTTACAGTACCAGACGTTGTTCCCCAAGCATAAAATATGTTTCATAAAAATTCTACTCTACATAAAATGAGAAATGTAAGTATGTTACATCTAATTATTGAACTTGTCATTTCCAGGTCATTTAGAAGGTGGTCAAAATAATCGTTCCCATCTTTAAATAGAAATGTAGTGGATTTATCATGGGAGAGCTACGTAATATTGGAGGTGGCAGAGCAAATAAGTGGGACTCGTGCATACAAACCATGACACATTCCCAGATGGAACATCAAGACCAATTACATCACGGAAATTATGCACATCACGCACATATTGTGTTCCAACCACACTCCAGTCAGGTCTTGAAGTACCAAAATTCAGTAATTGTATTATTAGTGGTCTGTAAAATCTCAAGATTACAATATGCCAGATTCTTAAGGCATTAGTGCCACTCCATTTGCTGGCCCATACTGCTTGCCAGTTGGATGTCTTTTAAATTGAAGAAAATTAAGAAATTCTATCCAATTTGATTATTAGACTTTGTTCATGCCACATTATTGCAATATGTTTTTAAATAAAAATGTTATTGAAAAACATCGATAGAGATTGATACTGTCAGTTGGAAGAATATATATTAAAAGTGTGCACTTTGACATACTATTACATACTTTTTCTGGCAAATTTTTTTTTAAGGTAACGACTAGTCTGATATGTATTTATTGCTTAAATGCTATAGACCACGCCGCCATGTTTTCTGTTCTGTTTTTTTAACCATTTACTGCTCAGTCAACAAGTATACAGACCATAATATACAGCATCCCTTTGCATATACATTAACATTTCTATTTTGGATTTAAAAAAATTCAGCTTGCTATTTGAAAAAAAATATATGTTTTTTCTTAACAGAAACTGGGAGCATGTACTTGCATCCCTATTCGCAATGAACAACTAAAACATAACGTGAACAAATCCTTAAAGGCTTATATGTAGATTGAGGTCTTCTTGTTTGCAGATGAGTGGTATGTACAGTATATTATTTTCTAATGTATTTTTCTGCAGGATGTCTTGGCTGTTTTTTATTATGCACCTCTGCATAAATTGGAACATTCATTCGTAAGGGGCCCACCCCCAAAATATAGTTAGACATATTGCACCCATATTTAGACCAACTGTGTAAGGCTTCCATTGTTTTTTCTAGTAGAACCATGTGCAGTCCGGGTGCTGCAGGCCAAATATGGAAAAAAACAATATTAAAGTTGTCAGAAAGCGGCCTAAATCTATATAGATGAGATGATTAAGTAAACAGTATTTCTTTTTCTCCACTAGTTTTTAAGATCTCACATACTGTGTGAAAGAATAAGCACAAAAAATTCACCTTATCCACAGTCGAGTCACATTATTATAACCACCTCCTACTTTCGTCCTCGGCAGCGCGTAGACCATGAAGGAAGTGATGTGTCGTGGGCTGGCTTGGAGGGTATATAAGGTGTGCGGTAGGCTGTCTGAACACTTATCACTCGTTGCCATGGGTAAAAGGGGCGATTTATCAGAGTTGCAAAAAAACATGATTATTATGGGCCAAGGGTGGCGGTATTTTTCAAACAGCACAGTTTGTGAACCATTCGCGCGCTGCTGTGGTGAAAGTGTATTGTGAGTAGACAAATGGTACCATTGGGAATAACCAACGTGGAAACAGCGGGGCACCACGTGCCATTGATGTGAGAGGTGAACGTCGACTACGAAGGAACGCAAAGGCCGAATGACACGCTACATTGGAGCAGCTCACGGTGAAAATAAACCAGGGGCCTACCAGATGTTTGTCTAAAACAACAGTTCAGCGAACCCTACTGCATTTGGAGCTCCGAAGCAGATGGACAGTCACTGCTCCTATTCTAACTAAGGTGCATTGGAGAAAAAGGTTTAAATTTGCACGGCAGTATCGGAATTGGACCACCGATGATTGCCAAAGGGTTGCCTTCTCCAATGAGGCACGTTTTCTGCTTCATCGAACGGATGGACATTGGCGTGTAAGGCGAGAAACATCAGAGAACAAACACCTTGCAACCACCTTGCTGGAAGAAGAGGAGCTTGTGGTGTTATGAACTGGGAATTTTTTAATGGCATTCTCTGGGCCCACTCATCCATGTGGAAGACACTCTGAACCGATTTGGGTATGAATCCATCTTTGCAGATCACGTTCACCCATACATGCTGTTTGTCTTTCTTGGGGAAATGGAATTTGCCAGCAAGACGATAGATAGATAGATAGATAGATAGATAGATAGATAGATAGATAGATAGATAGATAGATAGATAGATAGATAGATAGATAGATAGATAGATAGATGGATGGATAATTATTATTAATATTTGTTGTATATCCCTACGTTTCATTTTAGAAATCTTGCTATACTACACTTTTATTTTGTTTTAACACAGATTTGTAGGAAATATAAGATACTTTATGACAGGCACATTTCATCTTAACAGGAATAACAGAAAAATGTATTACTTTTTCAGCTGCAGCATTTATTTTTTTCCCTTCATAAAATAAGCTGTAACCTATAATTGAATCTTCTGGAATAAATTTCTAGCTCTCAAAAATCAGAAATATGAATGTACGTTGGCTGTTTTCCTTCAAAATGGTACAGCAGTCATTACGAGGATCTCTAAATGGAAGTTGCAGTCTACAAATATAAATCTGAATGATGTTACTCATATGTGAACATTACAAACAGTAAAGTTTCCTTAAGTTAACACACATAGAGCATTCACTTAGAGGCCTCTATGCGGTCACCACAGTGTAACTACTAATTATAGATAGACCCAAGTACTGAGGCTCATCTACTGCGCCTGTGGTTTTTACCTTCCTGTTTCCATTTCTTAGTGTTCTTTACTATGGTTTACTAAAATGTTGTTTTATACAGTCTTTGTAAATTGACACAGTAAATTATTTTCTTAAAAGATAATGAGACAAAAATCCTCATTGACAACAAGGAAGGTCTATTGCACCTCCACCTAGAATGAACATGGAACATCCTTTATGAATAGAAACAAGACATGTTTTATGCTTATTGCTACAATAAATGTCTAACATTTCTGTAATCTTGTCAACTGATCTATATTCTGTCTTGTGTTCTCTGATATTTTACAAATGAGGTATATGCCAGGTGTATGTTAATACTGAAGCCAGCTGGTCTTCCAGATGGAAGGAAGTAAGTGGAGTTATTTATTAAACAGTCTAAAACCTGTTATTAGACACATGATTGAAGACAGTATGCATATTGCCGTGCGCTTAGATCATTCAAAATAAATTATAATCAGATCATGTTCTGTGGTGCAGGCAAGGCAATACAAGCAGAAGGTATTGAAAGAAATTCAATGGTATGAATTTTCCCTGAAGACCATACTATTCTGTTCTATTCCACAAGTAAACAGGTTTTCTAGTCCTTCTAGCTTTTTTTGTCTATCTGCTATAACATATTTCTCCACTTGCACTTTAATCTTTTTTTCCTCTGAGATATTTTTAGTTTTTTATTGTTTATTTGGTCTGTTTTTTCTCAAAATTCTAACAGGTGGCAATTCAGGGTCGGACTGCCCAACAGAGTCCCAGAGGATCATCTGGTGGGCCCAGACTCTGACACAATAATAGGTCCCAAAACTTTTAGTAGAAGGCAACCCCATTTGGAGCTGACTTGGGAGCCAAGCACTTGCCACTAGGGTATATTTTTTTAAAGATCCAGCTCAAGGTTAAAACAATGCATCCAAAACGGGAAAGTAGTCAGTTCAGATAGTTACAGTATGGTATTCCCTTACGTGAAAGTTCACATCCATCTATAGAAGTCACTATGCCATAGTTCTGAAGGAATACAACATGCAATATGATGGTCATCCTGCTGGCCATCAACAACTGTATTGCACACGAGCAGTAAGCCTACAACAAAACAACTATATTAAACATGTAAGAATTTACTATAATGATATAACTAATAAGTTAGTTGCAGATCATGGGGACGAGTAACCCTCCAGATTAGGTCACCACAGAAGGATGTTGCATTTGAGTCACTTTTAGGTTGGAGAGGGCAGTAGGCTGGTGTTGAGGTAAGTCCAGAGTCCATTGGTGGTGGAGTAAGCTGATAGCTGACAGAAATTGTAGGTGAGGTATAAGTCTCACTCTGCACGGAGTGTCTTGATGGCCTTTGGAGATAACTGTGGAATCCTTCTGTGTAGTTTACGAGCCAGTTCCAAGATCCACACATGCAAGGTCTAATTTGACAGTGTGTTTAGAAGCGAGATGGGCAGTTGACCTCATGATGTGGGTGTTGAAAAAGAGGTTGCAGGATCAGATAGAAGACCTGAACATGGTGCCAACAAGTCATGTTTGATTTTTGCTACAACTTTTGGGATCCTATAGCATTAAAGATTCAAGTCCTTTTTGGAACTCAGTTTTCAGTATAGGCAACAAAAAAATTATACTACTTAAACACAATAGAGGCAAGGGGTATTTTTTTTTTTTAAGATCCCATTACACCTACACCAGAGTGAATTCATTTTGAATATATTACTCCACTGAACAGGTCGATTAGATCCAGGCAACAACGAAATAAAGATTCCATAATATTTATAAACAATCATTCAAAATGTTAAAATATGTAGAATAAAGCATTTACTTAATTAATCATTTTGATTTTACTGTATAGCATAAAAATATTTACCAGTAGCAATAGCTATTTCTACTCTTAACATTTGCCAAAATTTTACATCTATGGCCAGTTTTAAAACTTGAATCATTTGCCATTGGAATAATAGTTCTAATCCAAGTATATATACACAAACTATATGCTATAACTCTCCCTCTATTCTGTTTCTCTCTCTCTCTCTCTCTCTCGCTCTCTCTCTTTCTCTCTCTCTCTCTCTCTCTCGTTGTCTCTCTCCCTATATATTTTTTTTTGCAAAACTGACCATAATTAAATTGAGCATCTTTATTTTAACTGAGAAAATCATTCTGCATTTGTAACTGTTGCCAAACTTGATTTTTTGCCAAAAAATCAATCAGAACAAAATCAAGAAAGGATATAATGATGTAAGTGAAGTGAATAATATTTAGTTATTGTAGGATCTGTCACTATATAACCTGCATACATTATTATATAGATAATTTAGACCTGATGTACTTACATTTAAAGTCTGTGAAAGAATGTCCGTATAATCCTTTCTAAAAGTTTTCCTGCATGATATTAAAATGAACATTTTATAAGACCAAGTATATGCATGATGTCATCTCAGTGTCCCTCCTTCCCTGCAGCATGCCCAAATCTCGCACATGCTGAGTACAAGCTGCAGTCTCCCTTGCTCTCACACATGCTCAATATAAAATGCAGTCTTCTTGGCTCTGCAGTAAAAGAAAACAGTAGATGGAGTTAGAAGTTGTAATTTCACACTAAAACTGCTGCTGGAAGAAATTTTCTCTCACTGCAGAGTCAGGAAAACTGCAGCTTGTGCTGAGCATGTGCGAGATTTCAGCATGGTGCGGGGAGGAGGGACACTGATTATAACTTGTCAGCTCTAGGAGGGGGAACATTGACATTACATCATGCAAACACTTGGTCTCATGCATATCCTTAGTGTCATAAAATGTCAATTTTAATATCAGACAGGAACATTTTTAAAAAAGGATAATACTGTCATTCTGGCATGGATTTTCAAAGGAAGTACATCAGTCTTATCAGGTCTAAGAGAGATATTTATTAATATATGCAGTTTGTATTGTGAAATCTAGTGACAGATCCTCTTTAATCAATTTCTACATTTTCAATCCAGTTTATAGTATACCTCCAATATTGCTGGTGTTCTCGTCTTGTGCTTGAACTTTAAATCTGACGTTGGTAAACACAGATCGACAGATCAGGTAGTACAGGTAGTACAGTTGTAGAGACAGGCATATGGCTTTTGAAATCTCTTCTGCAAAGCTCCAGAAGAGGTTTTGGGTACTGCACAGTTGCCTCTGCAACACTGCCACTAGATCTGTTGGCTGCGTCTACCACGACCTGATTTATACTTCTGGCATAAAACGATTGGCGGTACACTTTAACAAATATATACACAGTAAATCACAGTGAAATTCAAGATAAAGAATGAGTCCAGTTGTATGGAATGTAGAAATCAAAGCATCACTAATAGTTAATTTATTTCTTAAAGATAAATTGCTATTTTGGAGTATCTCATGTAATTATACACATCATACAGAGATTATACAGCTAATTATAGTTTACACTTCAATGTGCTTTGTCTCCCCACTGAGAGTTTTCCCATTACTTTACCTGAAGCAGATGTGAGGTTAATAAACTGATCTGTAATTAGTTAGTTGTGGTCGAGCCATACATTTGGAATTCAAGATCCTATTAAAGAAAGACTTGTTTAGTCACAGCAGTTTGATGGAAATTGTCACATGATTGTGTAAACATTTGAGTACTGCACATTTTTATAGATAACTGAAATGATTTATTTCTTCCCTCTATCATTTAAAATTAATTCAAAATTAGATTATTTTACTTTGATTTTTTTTCAATAGCTAAAATACTCTGATATGTAAAGTTCATTCACAGAATAGAAAAAGTACTGTATTTTCAGTTTAATGCTCTAGTTTTCTTAAATGGCTATTTGGCTAATGGCTTATTTATATTAGTCTTGTAGACCTCATTGCCTTTTAAAGGGGGTTTTCTGAAAAAAAAATTATTTTTTTAGCTCCATCAGCCTACAATATTAAAACAATAAACTTCTCTGTATACCTTATATTTCAGATACTATTCTTCTCCTGCCACTTTTTAGCTCTCCCATTGCTCTTGTTTTCTAGCCTCGATAATGATGTGTTGCATGCCATGGTTACATTATCAAGGAGAACAAGACACAGTGGTGAGCAGAGATTGGTTTCCACTGTCATGTGGCATGATTGTCTTTATAATTAACCACAGTGTGTATATATGTGTGTGTGTGTGTGTGTGCGCGTGTGTATGTGTATATGTATATATATATATATATATATATATATATATATATATATATATCTACTAGTCCTTCTCAATGAATTAGAACATCATCAAAAAGTTAATTTATTTCAGTAATTCAATTCAAGCAGTGAAACTCATATATTATATAGATTCATTACACACAGAGGGATCTATTTCCAGCATTTTTTCTTCTTTTAATGTTGATGATTATGGCTAACAGTTAATGAAACCCCAAAATTTAGTGTCTCAGAAAATTAGAATATTATATAAGCCCAATTTCAAAATTGATTTTTAATACCGAAATGTCGTCCGACTGAAAAGTATGTACAGTATATGCACTCAATACTTGGTCGGGGCTCCTTTTGCATGAATGTGGCGTGGCATGGAGGCGATCAGCCTGTGGCACTGCTGAGGTGTTATGGAAGCCCAGGTTACTTTGATAGTGGCCTTCAGCTCGTCTGCATTGTTAGGTCTGGTGTTCCTCACCTTCCTCTTGACAGTACCCCATAGCTTCTCTATGGGGTTTAGGTCAGGTGAGTTTGCTGGCCAATCAAGCACAGTGATAGTGTGGTTATTAAACGAGGTATTGGTACTTTTGGCAGTGTGGGCAGGTGCCAAGTCCTGCTGGAAAATGAAATTAGCATTACCATAAGACTTGTCAGCAAAGGGAAGCATGAAGTGCTCGAAAATTTCCTGGTAGACGGCTGCGTTGAATCTGGACTTTATATAACACAATGGACCAACACCAGCAGATGACATGGCTCCCCAAACCATCACTGACTGTAGAAAATTTACACTGGACCGCAATCAACTTGGATTGGCGCCTCTCCACTCTTCCTCCAGACTCTGGAACCTTGATTTCCAAATGAAATTAAAAATTTACTTTTATCTGAAAACAGAACTTTGGACCACTGAGCAACAGCATTGGTCCACTGTGTTATATCAAGAGTCAACGCAGCTGAACGCCTTCTTAGATAGAATAAAATTTCCAACTTTGACAGAAGAACAGAGGAAAATGTTGGGAGCTCCCATTACAGTGGAGGACCTTAAGGAAGCAGTAACATCATTCTCTGGTAACACATTTGTAGAATATGATGGGCTTCCGTTTTAAATATTTAGAAAATATGACAAGGAGCTACTCCCCTTATTAGTGGAAACCATCAATGGGTCAGATAGGGATAAAAGACTCCCATTATTAATGTCTGAGGCTATTATCACTGTTATATTGAAAAAGGGTAAAGATCCCATTGAAGTTGAGTCATACAGGCCAATTTCACTCTTTAACACGGACATAAAGATATACGCTAAGGCATTGGCAATGCGACTGGCCAAAGTAATTGAATCAATAATACATCCTGACCAGAGTGAGTTTATTCCAGGAAGAAATGTCAATGGTAACCTTGGTAGATTGTTTGGCAATATGCAGTTAGGGGAAGGGAGGACCCGCTCCATCCTGTCTCTTGACGCCACTAAGGCATTTGACAGGGTGGAGTGGGGTCATCTATTGAAAGTGATGGATAGGTTTGGCCTGGGTCAGGAATTTGTTGGATATGTAAGAAAAATCTATGTTAATCCTAGCGCAAGAGTTAGAATAAATGGGGAGCTCACTACCTCTTTTTCTCTTTCCCGTGGTAATCGACAAGGATGTCCCCTCTCTCCGCTGCTGTTCGCTATTTTTATAGAGACCCTAGCAATTTGGTTGAGAAGTAATGATGATATAGAGGGCTTCGGCAGCGTAGGCAGGGGAGATAATATCCTGCTCTACGCTCACGACATATTACTGTGTCTAAATAATTCCGAAAATATTGTGCCTAGGACCATCTATGAAATAGAAGAGTTCGGAGGACTATCTGGATTAAATATCAACTGGAATAAATCTACGTTACTCCCCTTGGATCATTTTGAACTGCCTCATAGCAAATTGAAGATTTTGCAACCAACAAATAATTTTGAATACTTAGGTATAAAAATCAATGCAGAACTTGGGAAATTCATTCTGCTTAATGTCATGCCTCTCCTGGCCAGAATTCGGTCTAAAATCTCCATCTGGATTAAGATACCTTTATCTAGAGCAGACAGGGTAGCATTAGTTAAAATGATTGTACAACCACAATTACTGTATATTCTGGCTGCTACCCCAGTCTGGATTAATAAAAATATATTTAAACTAATAGAAACTATAACAAACGATCTAATTTGGGGCAGGAAGAAGGTAAGACTCAAGCAAAAATTCCTATGTAGATGACTGAATGAGGGTGGTATGGCAATTCCTTTCTTCTTCAGGTACTTCATAGCATTTCAGCTTAAACCTCTAACTAGATGGTATGACATGTATGGATGTTCAGATAGCACCAGCACTGTGGGAGGGGGTGCACGGATAGGGGCCCAACCCAAATCTGTATATGAAAAAATTATCCGGCACACCAATTGGAGTAAAACGATTATTTTTCTTCTTTTTATTAATCTTAGATGCCAGTAGCAGAGTGCAACATCTCGATCTAAACGACCTTCTTCAGGCTCTGTGCCGTGCTGGGGATGGAAAAACGAGCGCTTTCCTTTTTAGAAGCAGCTGGCCGCATGTGTTTGCACGAACACATGCGGCCAGCCGCTTCTAAAAAGGAAAGCGTGCATTTTCCCATCCCCAGCACGGCACAGTGCCTGAAGAAGGTTGTTTAGATGGTATGAGGAAAGCACTCTAAGGAGGTTGGTGAGCAAAAATGAAGATAAAATAAGTAATATATATGAGCTATTGTAATCAGGACAATTAAGAGCAGGTATTAATAAGGGTCGGCCAATAAATAAACTTTTGACGGAAAGCTGGGCAGCATGGACATTTTTGGGGGAAATTAAGGGAGTGACACATTTTACACCAATATGGCACATAAAAAACTTGAAGGAATTGGAAAGTATTCAAGATGTAAGGGGGTGGATAAAATATGGTATTAAACACATTAAGGATTTGTTTATTAATGGAACACTGATCACTTTTGAGAATCTTAAAACCATTTATTCATTAAAAGAAACTTACAGATATCGCTATGCACAAATACAACGCACAGTAAGTAAAACTAGAAACAAAGAAATATTTTTTATACAAAGTCACAAGGGAATGGAAAGGCTTATATATAACACTTTAGGCAAAAAGACTGCCTCATCACTATATAAAATTATCAACGGTGCACTATTTACAAGTATATCACCTCCGAGTCGGGAAAAATGGGTCAGGGACTTGGGACCAACCAAGCACGATCAGTGGCTAAACTGTTACAGCAATGTCAAGAATGTATCGGTCTCTATGAATCATAAATTTATACAAATTAATATTCTGCATAAACTATATTATTCCCCTGCCCTAATATCCAAATTTGATAACAAAAACAGCTCCTATTACCATAGATGGCAATAGCCGATGGCTGATTTTCTCCACATAATATGGACATGCTCTGCTATAAAAAAAAAATTGTGATAATATCTTTGAGGAAATTGGAAACCATGTAGGTAGGAATATCCCTAAATCCCCGATTCTAGCTATTCTCAACTGCACATCAGAGTTGAAGGATAGCAACTATAGTGGGAGACAAATTATTCTTACCTCTAGATTACTACACTTAGCTAGAGTGCTTATAGCTAGGAAGTGGGGAACCACCCTACCCCCCACAGTTCAGAAGTGGAGAAATCTCATGAGTAAAATAAAGACATTTGAGAAGATAAAGTTTAGTAAAAATGAGCACATTGCAAGATGGGAGAAGATCTGGGGACCAGAGTGAGACTTATGTTTTTTTTTTTTTTTTGAGTGGTATTAATTGTGTGGGGGGGGGGGGGGTAAGGGGATATACATGTTGGATATACATTTGTAACTCTGTTTTTTGTCTATTTGTTACATTGAAAATAAAAACTTATTTAAATTAAAGAGTCAACATAGCGTCTATCAGGAAATTTTAGAACCCGTCATGCTTCCCTCTGCTGACAAGCTTTATGGAGATGCTGATTTCACTTTCCAGCAGGACTTGGCACTTGCCCACACTGCCAAAAGTACCAATACCTGGTTTAAAAACCGCACTGTCACTGTACTTGATTGGCCAGCAAACTCGCCTGACCTAAACCCCATAGAGAATCTATGGGGTATTGTCAAGAGGAAGATGAGAGACACCAGACCCAACAATGTAGATGAGCTGAAGGCCGCTATCAAAGCAACCTGGGCTTCGATAACACCTCAGCAGTGCCACAGGCTGATCGCCTCCATGCCATGCCGCATTCATGCAGTAATTCATGCAAAAGGAGCCCTGACCAAGTACTGAGTGCATATACTGTACATACTTTTCAGTACGGCCAACATTTCGGTATTAAAAATCATTTTTTAAATTGGGCTTATATAATATTCTAATTTTCTGAGACACTGAATTTTGGGTTTTCATTAACTGTTTGTCATAATCCTCAACATTAAAAGACAAAACTGCTGGAAATAGATCACTGTGTATGTAATGAATCTATATAATATATGAGTTTCACTTTTTGAATTTGAATGTGAATAATCTTATAAACTGCATTATGTTGTAAATGTATTATGTTATTTCATGAAATTTGAATCCATCACAATAAATTGCATTTAAAATAGTTTACATTGTAGAATGTCTGTACATTACCAGATTCTAACTGTAACAATAGAAAACAGTAGAGTGAATGTACAAATTTGCATTATATAAAATTTTCACATGGCACAATATTTTGAAAGGCAGGCATTATGTTAGTGTCTTCTGAACATTGTAGATGTAAAAGTCATGAGTTAAGGGTAAATACAAATTGCTCATAACTGCAAATTTACAATTATATATAATTGGCATTTAAGATATTTTACTTGTATGCAATTTAAACAATGTATGCTTATTTTTTATCAGGCAAGTCCTCTCTACTATATTCACATTAGCTTGTGGAAGTCGCACATAGAGTTAGGTCCAGAATTATGTGGACAGTGACACAAGTTTGGGCATTTTAGATGTGTACCAAATCATATTGAATATACAGTTATATAATCATAGTGCAGACTCTCAGCTTTACTTTGAAGGTACTCACATCATAATTTGAGGAAGGGTTTAGGAATTCCAGCTCTTTAATATGTAGCTGCCTCTTTTTCAAGGGACCAAAGGTAATTGGACAATTATCTCAAAAGCTATTTAATGGGCTGCATGGGCTATTCCCTCATTAATCCATCATCAATTAAGCAGGTAAAAGGTCTGGAGTTGATTCCAGGTGTGACATTTGCATTTGGAAGCTGTTGCTGTGAACCCACAACATGAGGTCAAAGGAGCTCTCAATGCAAGTGAAACAGACCATCGTTAGGCTGAAAAAAGTGAAGAAATCCATCAGAGAGATAGCACAAATGTTAGGAGTGGCCAAATCAACAGTTTGGTACATTTTTGAAAAAAGAGCGCACTAGTGATCTCGTGAACTCCAAAAGGCTTGGACGTCCACAGAAGACAACAGTGGTAGATGATCACAGAATCCTTTCCATGGTGAAGAAAAATCCCTTCACAACATCTATCCAAGTGAAGAACACTCTCCTGGAAGAAGGTGTATCAGTATCTACGTCTATCATAAAGAGAAGACTTCATGAGAGCAAATACAGAGGGTTTAGCACAAGGTGCAAACCATTAATTAGCCTCAAAAGTAGAAAGGAAAGATTAGACTTTGCCAAACAACATGTAAAGAAGCCAGCCCAGTTCTGGAACAGCATTCTTTGGACAGATGAAACTAAGATCAACCTGTACCAGAATGATGGGAGGAAGAAAGTATGGAGAAGGCTTGGAACGGCTCATAATCCAAAGCACACCACATCCTCTGTAAAACATGGTGGAGGCAGTGTGATGCCATGGGCATGCATGGCTGCCAAAGGCACTGGGTCACCAGTGTTTATTGATGATGTGACTGAAGACAGAAGCAGCCGGATGAATTCTGAAGAGTTCAGGGATATACTTTCTGCTCAGATTCAACCAAATGCAGCAAGGTTGATTGGACGTTGCTTCACAGTACAGATGGACAATGACCCAAAACATACTGCAAAAGCAACCCAGGAGTTTTGTAAGGCAAAGAAGTGGAATATTCTGCAATGGCCAAGTCAATCACCAGATCTCAACCCGATCGAGCATGCATTTCACTTGCTTAAGACAAAACTTAAGGCAGAAAGACCCACAAACAAGCAACAACTGAAGACGGCTGCAGTAAAGGCCTGGCAAAGCATCACAAAGGAGGAAACCCAGCGTTTGGTGATGTCCATGGGTTCCAGACTTCAGGCAGCCATTGCCTGCAAAGGATTCTCTACAAAGTATTAAAAAACAAAAACATTTTATTTATGGTAATGTTAATTTGTCCAATTATTTTTGAGCGCCTGAAATGAGGAGGCTGTGTAGAAAAATGGTTGCAATTCCTAAACACTTCACAGGATATTTTTGTTTAACCCCTTGAATTAAACCTGAAAGTCTACACTTCAATTGCATCTCAGTTGTTTCATTTCAAATCCAATGTGTTGGCATGCAGAGCCCAAATCATGAAGATTGTGTCATTGTCCAAATAATTTTGGACCTAACTGTATGACAGTTTGCTTATTGCACCTACGGAAAGAATGTTTTCATTCAAAAATAAAATATTTGAAATTGTATTTCAAAAGTTTGTGATTATTTCCTCAGGGCAGTCTGTATCTATTAACGGTGCAGCAATTCAATCAGACTTATCCATCTGTCTGATATTTACAATTAATTCCTCAGGAGCCAAAGGAATCAGTCTAGCACTTCTAAATGTTAGGAGTTTGCCAATATTATGCCAAAATGAATAACATGATCTATGATTTACCTAAAAACCTTATTTGTGAGCTCGTAAGACTCATTCTTGCTTCTAGGCAGGTATGGAAATTCAGATTAAGGTAGTAGATTTAAGGCCAATTCATGTAGGCTGTTCTGTAATTGTCAAATTAACGTAATAATGTCAGGCAGCCAGTAAAATCCACACGCCAAATGTCTTCTTATATGTAGCTTTCCCTTCTGTGAAATAAACTAGAAGGAGTGGCGAAAAACACACGGTGCATAATGGTACAGATTTCCAGGAACATTTTTTGATGAAATATAGAGGTTGTGCAGCCGAAAACACAGTGTAGGTAAAATCAGTAAAGTACAATAGGACCGCTGCAGCCAGGTACGCAAAAAATGAAAACTGGGAATAGTTACTGCTGGGGGAGGATTGTGGAGGAGAGAAAAAAAACTTTTTATGAAAGATTTTTTTTTAAAATGTAGTGAACCAAAGTGGCGCTGCTGGATTAACGTTTAAAAAGAAAAATAGGAGCTGTATAAATAACAAAAGCTTTAGCCGCTTACATTAAAGCTTTTGTTATTTGTACATCTCCTATTTTTCTTTTTCAACTTTTAAAAAAATCTTTAAAAAAAAGTTTTTTTCTCTCCTCCGCAATCCTTCTGTGAAATAAACCTCAAAAAGACAATAAAAGTGCATGCAACCACAATAACACCTCTTTAATGTATTCCTATTTACTAAGGCTTCATGCACGGGGTCATACAGCAGCTTTGTTTTGCGCGGACCCATAAAAGAAAATCCGTAGTGCATGAAGTGTCTACTGTATCTCTGTACCCTATGGCATGTCATGTGTACAGAGGTATTCTCCCCTAGAAGCATTGCTTTTAGGAGAGAATAGCGCTGTCACAAGGTACCCAAAAAAGCATTGTACAGCAGCAGACGGAGTTCCATATGTAGTATGTTGCTGTACGTACCTCCATGAGCTAATATCATGAACAACATGATTTGGTAAAAAAAAAACTCTTGCTCATACAGCCTCTGTGCCATGTGCACGAGGCCTAACATTGCATGTCTGTATTGTACCCAATATGAGAATCACCCAGTGTTTAAACAGAGATATCAGTTACTACTTTTCCCAAAAATTTTGCAGTATAGGAGGAAGCCCTATGTACTAAGATATTCCAGTCCACCCGGAGCAAAACAATTAAAGGAATTTTCCTAAGTCACATCAATTATATACAATCCTTAGGTGCCTACACTGAAAGTACAGAAGGCTCTGCTTTACAGTTCGTAGTGAAAATAATAAACCAACAGTGTTCCCGGTGATACACATACACATCTGGAGCCCTGGATTAGGCGGTGAAATACGAGCATTCCTTTTTGGTTTTTATGATATGCATTTTTTATGAGAAGTATCTATAAATATAATAAATTAGTTTTATCTCATCCAGATTATCCTTCGATGTTATGCTACGTGTATCCCGTACTATGTCATGTGTAGGGAAATAAGGAACTCTAACGCACTAGAGTATGCAGTGAGCTTAATTGATATGTTCCTCATGATCAGCTTATCATTTTCCCTGTGAACCGTGAAGAGAAGCCCCTGTGCTTATAGAATATACACCTGATTGATGCAGAAGGATTGTATACTTTTGATAGAAGCCAACAACTTTAATGCTTGACAACAGTGAAAACGAATGACAGCCTACACTTGCTATAGATATTCACAGAGAGGCTGTTTCAATTGTGTATTCGACAATAAAATTGTCAGTTTTATACGATTCATACTAATAATGTCATTGATATTAGTCTTCCGGTAATCTTTCCAGTCTTCGGGCAAATAACTGAAATGAATCAGACGTGAATAGTTAAATCAAAGGTTTGGCTCTATATTTCTCCATATTTATTTTGCCCTTGTAGTTTATTTCTGTGAATTGGTGGCGGCTTTAGACTTGTGATTAGCTGTAAATTATCTCTCCTCCTTGTCTATTTGTTCCTGCAGTGATTCATAACAGGAACAAACACGATAAGACTAATAAGCTTGCATATAGATTTATTTTGTCTTTTGGCTCACAGACAATATCCTTTTTTGTAATATGAAGTATGAATTACATTTTATATGATTACATTATAGTTCAGAGGGAATAATGTTCCCTTTTAGAGACTGTTTTCTTAAGCTTCCAGCTATATATATCTAAGTGAGCATAAAGAGTTTCAGTGTTTGACAATGTTGATAAACTATTAACTTCCGTTATGTAAAAATATTCTAATCAAAGCAATGGATTCTTTTTTTGTGTACTGTTTGATAAAAAATACCACAATGCTTTATACCAGATTATACATTTCATATGTTGAAGTTGTAGAATAATAAAGTATTCTAAGGGAAATGAACCTGCCGTACTTAGCCATAGACTTCCTATACAATTGTATATGGATATGCTGACTATTTTGTATTATTGTACTTGTTTGTTTTCTTTTATTAGCATAGTTTGATTTTTGCCGAGATTTCCCGCATGTCATTTAAATCTTATTAGTTGCTCCTTAGCAACAGGCAGGTCCACTGTGCACACTCAATAGAGTGCTCTGACTATATAAAGTTATGGTATATCTCTAGGTTATGCCATATCTTCATGATCGATGAGGTCTGATCTCTGGAACCCCACATTCCCTAGAACAATGGGTCCCCTTCAGCACTTTCTCTGCACAGCACCATTCTCAACGGATTCAAATTGATTGGGGATATGTTATAGTACCTGCATAATGCCAGGTCAGGATCGGCATTGGCAGGAAACAGATCCAAAGAAGTAATTAGGCTTTACTGTAGCCACTCCCTAATGATTGGTGGAGGTCCCAGCAGTTGGTCCCCACTGCACCGATTATGAATTTATGGCATATCTTAGTGATATATCATAACTTTAAATATTCAAAATAGCACTTAATAGTGAACCTGTCATCTGGTTCTGCTAGTTTAAGTGTGAGTACAGAAAAATACTTTAGAAAAATGTTATATTACATCTTGTATATTTTTTTCCCTTGTGTTCCCTTGGTTGTTTTCTATAAATGAGTGCTCATAGAGAAGTAAAATTCAAATGGTACTCACAATCTATTTTCTTATCTCAAAACTGCACACACATAATATTGCCAATTTCATAGGAAGCCTATTGCCTATCAGTATGTTCTAGAATTGTTAGAGAAAACTGGAGACAATCCACAGAAACAAATCAAGAATATACAAAGTCCATACAGCCAAGGACTTGGTCAGATAATAACCCACAGTTAGCATACTGCCTGGTGCCCTACATTCTATGTGTTGTCCTGCCCATGCTGGCTAGTTAACAGTATATGTATCTAATTTAGCCTCACAAATGAACAAACAAATCAGATGAATTAAAAAAAATTCTGGCTTTGACTCAAATAGTTATTCGTAGTAATTTAATTTAATTATCATCCAAAGGATTGTCCACATGGATTGCATGAACTGAATGGCTGTAATAGTGCAGTGTAGCTTAAAGTATCCTTCCCATGGTGATCTTCGGTGTGGAGAGATGCTACTGCACGCTGTGTGGTACAGTACCTGTGGAAACCATACGGTGCCCTGAGGGCATCGTTCGCGGCTCTTATTAATTATAATAGGACACGTGCAAGATATTTCACTGGGCAACTGTACTGCCCAGCATGCAGTACTATCATTCTACACTCAATGTTGGATTGAGTGTGAGATCACAATGGAAGGGACACTTTAAAATGTATTATTGACATGAAGATGCTGATATCATGGCATGAAACGGAAGTACACACAATACTGAATACTAAGGCTTTGTTCACATATGCGTATGGGTTTTCCGTTGTCCTTCTCCGTTATAGGAGGAGAACAACAACAAAAATGGAGCCGCCAGATCCATCGCATGATGGAAACAAACGGCGCATGGCGGAACCCATTGACATTCAAGCTTGATGCGCTATTTTAGCTGCCAAAAACTAGGGAGCCCCCGATGCAGATGTAAACAGAGTCTAATTTTATCATGTTTACCAGTTTTTTATTTTAGACCATCTAGTGGATTCATCATTACCATGTACGGACATATTAATAGTTCAATTGTAGTCTACATAAACTTGCACAGTACCTAGAAATCATGTAGAATATTAAATCATGTAGTCCTATATTTTTGGCTACCTCTGCCCTTAGGGGAAATTAACAACCTTATCGCCCATCGATCCAGCCCATGTACATCTGCATTCATAGCGAATAAAGCAACAATCACAAACAGGTAAAAGATGCTGAACAAGCAGAATCCCTTTTTTTGATAAATCATATAACGAAAACATGTTAAGCGCCTCAGGCACAACAGTTTTCTAAATTTTTTAAGAAACAAACATAAGATCTTCTATGAATATGTTTGTAGCATTCATATGGTATATAACTCATTAAAAGGGGAGTAGCAGTAATGTTTGTAATTGGGTAATACTGTGTTGAGTCAAGGCAAAGTATTTGCCAGAAATCTTTGATGTAAAATCTGCTGATGTCTAAAAGAGATGCTTTCTTCATATTTTGCTAATTGATTGAAAGACCAAATGATCCATAGGAAAAGTTGCATCATTAACTTAATTGAGAGCAAAGCCTTATTAGAGGGGAAATGAAGGAGACAGAGCCAGGGACACAGCAGGCTTTCATCTGAGATGTCAACAAACAGACATTGTAACTAAAAGCAGACAGCCAGTACGCTGCTTCATTTACATCTTCAGTTTCATTGTGAAAGAATGTGAAGAGACTGAAGGAACTGGAGGCTGAGAACGCGAAGACAAACAACGTTAATTAAACATACGTCTGTGTATAAAACATGATCTGTATTTTACACATATTAAATATAGGCCTCACAGGTTCACTTCTGCGAACAGTCCAGGTATTCAAGATCCCTCTAACCAATTATCATTGATTTAAAAAAAAACAAAAAAAACACCCTGCCAGTGGCTCTCTGAAGCTTAGCTGGTAAATCCTATATCAAACATGTTAATGCCTTTAGTTTGCTTTGCTTTCTCGTAGGACTGCAATTTTAAAGTCCCATTTGACTCCAGCAATCAGTAAGAGCCCCAGGCAGTTGTGTTTTGAATCTCCTCTTATCTCTTGCATATCCCTCTAGCCAGATCCTGACAGAAGAGGAAACAGTATATTGGTACCTGGTATTTGTCTTCATGAAACTGACCCTCTCCACAAGCCATACTTTGTTTTTCCCTCAGTAAGCCTCTAATCTCTTTTCCTAATCTTAAGAGGGAGCCAAATTATTTATTTTTTACATCAGAGTACATTATATATTTATATCCTAATAAACAATCTTCATCAGGGGTTTGTTTTTTTCCAGTGAAATTTGGAGCTGACTAGTACTCTTCTTTCACAGTTTTATTCCTCCCCATTTATTTTAATAGCAAATAAGATTGGATCCATGCAGAAGGGAGAAGGATACAGAGCTCATTTGGGAATATTTTCCATCTAGCCTCTGCTACGATCCATTAATTTTTTCTGCAAAAAGCAAACAGGAATCACTAACATATAGTTTTTTTTTTTGTTTTTTTTTTTAAATCACTTACACATTGGTCTATTCTAAAAATGTTTCTAACAAATAGCTGGTAAACCTACAAATACAGTGAATATATAATATCATTAGCATTTGAGCAGCTGTGCAGTCTCAACTGGCTATGGTAATTGCAGTCTAACATTGTAGACTAGAACACCCTCTATAACAGCAGTCTGGTTGTGTAGTCTGGACCAACCCCTATAGTATCAGTCTAGTTGTGTAGTCTGGATCACCCCTAAATAGCAATGTGGCTGTGTAGTCTGGACCACACCCTATAACAGCAGTCTGCTTAGTCTGGACGATCCCTTATAACAGCAGTCTGGCTGTTTAGTCTGGACCACCTCCTATAACATCAGTCTGGTTGTGTAGTCTGGAGCACACCTAAATAGCAGTCTGGTTTTGTAGTCTGGACCACCCCCAATAAAAGCAGTCTGGTTGTGTAGTCTGGATGACCCCTTATAACAGCAGTCTGGTTGTGTAGTCTGGACGACCCCTTATAACAACAGTTTGGCTGTGTAGTCTGGATGACCCCTTATAACAGAAGTCTGACTGTGTACTTTGGACCATCTCCTATAACATCAGTCTGATTGTGTAGTCTGGACCAACCCCTATAACAGCAGTCTGTGTGTGTAATCTGGATCACCACCTATAACAGCAGCCCGTCTGTGTAGTCTGGACCATTCCCTATAACAGCAGTCTGGCTATGTTGTCTGGATGATAGCTTATAACAGCAGTCTGGCTGTGTTGTCTGGACGATACCTTATAACAGCAGTCTGGCTATTTAGTCTGGACGACCCATTATAACAGTATTCTGGCTATGTTGTCTGGACCACCCCATATAGCAGCAGTCTGGCTGTGTAGTCTGGACCACCCATTATTATAGCAGTCTGGCTTTGTAGTCTGGAATACCCCTTATAACAGCAGTCTGGTTGTGTAGTCTGGACCACCCCCTATAATAGCAGTCTGTGTGTGTAGTCTGGACCACCCCCTATAACAGCAGTCTCTGTGTGTAGTCTGGACGACCACTTACAACAGCATTCTGACTATGTTGTCTGGACCACCCCATATAGCAGAAGTCTGGCTGTGTAGTCTGGACCACCTCCTATAACATCAATCTGGCTGTGTTATCTGGACCACTTCCTACAACAGCAATCTGGCTATGTATTCTGAACCATAGCCCTACAACCATAATCTGGCTGTGTAGTCTACACCAACCCCCATAACAGGAATCTGTCTGTGTAGTCTGGACAGACTCCTATAACATAAGTCTGGCTGTGAAGTCTGGACCACCTCTTATAACATAAATCTGTCTGTGTAGTCTGGACCACTTCCTACAACAGCAATCTGGCTATACATTCTGAACCATATCCATATAACAATAGTCTGGCTGTGTAGTCTAGACCAATCCCTACAACAGCAATCTATCTGTGTAGTCTGGGCAGCCTCCTATAACATCAATCTGGCAGTATGGTCTGGATTACTCCAAATAAGAACAAACTGGCTATGTATTCTGAAATACCCCAATAACAATAGTCTGGATGCATAGTCTGCACTATTGCCTATAGCCTATACCAGTAGTCTGGCTGTGCTATCTGGACCAATCCCTAGAAGAGCAGTTTGTTTGTGCAGTCTGGACCTACCTTTATAAAAGTATTGTTGTGTAGTTTGGACCATTGAATATAACAGAAGTATAGCTATGGAGTCTGAACCACCCCTCATAACAGCAGTTTCTCTGTTTAGTCTAAACCAACCCTCATACAGTGGTGGATTATAATATGGGCGTTTCGGGCGGCCGCCCGGGGCCCAAGCTTTTAGGGGGCCCATCGCAACCCGAAACGCACATCATTTTAAATCGCGGTCGGACTCACTAATGGCCGTTCACAAGAAGCGCCGCTAATGGCCGTTGAGAGGGAGGGGCGGGCGGACTGCAACAGAGGGCAGTGCAGTGCTGATGAGGAGGAGGGGGATGGATATCAATTGCTGGATAGGACTAGCAGACGTGCGTCTGCTAGTCGTGGTAGAACACGCCCCTCTGACGCTTCACGTACCGCCAGTGAGGAACAGACGAGAAGGGCGGTGGTCGAGCAACGAGGTTAGTGTTCATGTTCGTCTCCATCTTAATTTACATCTAAGTGACTCCAGAGGACTCCATGAAGGGGGGAATAACCCCCCATCCCATCCCCCATAGAGCTCTCAGTATTTCAGTATTTATTATACAGCAGGGGGGTCTGAGCAGTGTAACTCACTGCAGAGGACTCTATGGGGGGACAATAATTTCCCTCCATAGACACTCAGCAGTGAGTTACACGCTCAATCCTCCCTGCTGTATAATAAATACTGAAATACTGAGAGCTCTATGGGGGATGGGATGGGGGGTTATTCCCCCCTTCATGGAGTCCTCTGGAGTCACTTAGATGGTTAGAACCCCCCTCCCCCATTCAGTATAATCCCCCCTTCCCATAGAGCCCTCACTAGTTACTAATATATTACAAGGGTAAGTCAAATTGTCTGACTTCTGGGGGCTGTATAGGGGGGTCTGAGCGTCGGGCTCTATGGGGGGGGCTACCCCCCCCCACAGAGATGTCAGAATCAGACACTCAGACCTCCCTATAGAGCCCCCAGAAGTCAGACAAACTCACCTCCCCTTGCAATATAATCCCCCCATACAGCCCTCAGTTTTCCCATAAGAAAAATGTATGACATATCCACCATCCGTAAGTCCCATAAAACTGAATGACGGTTACGGAAGCAGTGTCTCTCGCCGACTCCCTCTGATCACTAAAACTAAGCGTCGGAAGCACTCGTGTGAGCGCTGAGCCACTTGGTTTCTGTTTCCGGAAAGCTGAGCAGCTTATGTACGGTCTCATAGAAAGTCAATGAGCCCGTACACCGCTACTTTGGCTTTCCGGAAAAAGCGAAACAGAAATGAAGTGGCTCTTTGCTCACATGAGCGCTTCTGCCGCTTAGTCTCCGCACCCGGACCTCCACCCATCAAAAGTTCTGACATGTCACTATGACATGTTAGAAGTTTGTTAAAAATTGACTTACCCTTTAGGCCTTATTTACACGAGCGTGTGCGTTTTGCTCACGCAAAAACTGCGGCGTTTTCCGTGCACAAAAGGCACTTAACGGCTCCATGTGTCATCAGTGTATGATGCGCGGCTGCGAGATTTTCGCGCAGCCGCCATCATTATGACTAGAGATGAGCGAACTTATGAAAAGTTCGGTTCGGCTAGTTCGCCGAATTTCACGAAAAAGTTCGATTCGGACCGAACCTGTAATTTCTGTGCGCCGAGCATGGTACTGTCCAGGGTGCTGATAGAGTTAATGGGCTGCACTAACTCTTTCAACAACCTTGACAGTACATGCTCTGCGCACGGAAAATACAATTTTAATGTAATAAAAATAAAAAAAATAAAAAAAATACGTTCATACTTACATTCCTCCTGTCCGGCCTCCAGCGATGACGTTTCATCCATGTCGCCGCTGCAGCCAATCACAGGCTGTAGTGGCGGTCACGCACGTCAGGATGACGTCAGAAGGCCGGCCTCCAGGAATGACGCTTCATCCCACGTGACGGCCTCTGCAGCCAATCACAGGCTCCTCTCCTGAAATACTCTGTGCTGCCTTAAACTCTGTGGACAGGTCAGGATCCTGTTTCTTTTAAATGCTGCTGGGGAACCCGCTCAATCCATTATATAAGTCTGCGCTACAGTGCAGCATTTAAAAAAAAACAGGATCCTGACCTGTCCACAGAGTTTAAGGCAGCACAGAGTATTTCAGGAGATGAGCGTGCAGATTCAGTGCTGCTGTAAACTCTGCTCTTACCATTACGTAGCTCAGTCTGTTACCTCTCCTCCACTCCTGTCCTCAATAACACCTTCACATGATTGGCAAGTCACCACGTAATGGTAAGAGCAGAGTTCACAGCAGCACAGAGTATTTCAGGAGAGGAGCGTGCAGATTCTGTGCTGCTGTGAACTCTGTGTGAGGGGGGCCCAAGTTGTATCAACAGCCCAGGGCCCATGGTACACTTAATCCGCCACTGCCCTCATAACAGCAGTCTTTCTGTGTAGTCTCCACATCCCAATATAGTAGCTATTTGGCTGTTTAGTCCCCACATCCCACTATAGTAGCTGTTTGGCTGTGTAGTCTCCGCATCCCACTATAGTAGTTGTTTGGCTGTGTAGTCTCCACATCCCACTATAGTAGCTGTATGGCTGTGTAGTCCGCACATCCCACTATAGTAGCTGTTTGGCTGTGAAGTCCGCACATCCCACTATAGTAGCCGTTTGGCTGTGTAGTCCGCACATCCCACTATAGTAGCTGTTTGGCTGTGTAGTCCCCACATCCCACTATAGTAGCTGTTTGGCTGTGTAGTCTCCACATCCCACTATAGTAGCTGATTGGCAGTGTAGTCTGCACATCCCACTATAGTAGCTGTTTGGCTGTGTAGTCTCCACATCCCACTATAGTAGCTGTTTGGCTGTGTAGTCTCCACATCCCACTATCGTAGCTGTTTGGCTGTGTAGTCTGCACATCCCACTATAGTAGTTGTTTGGCAGTGTAGTCTCCACATCCCACTATAGTAGCTGTTTGGCTGTGTAGTCCGCACATCCCACTATAGTAGCTGTTTGGCAGTGTAGTCCCCACATCCCACTATAGTAGCTGTTTGACTGTGTAGTCCCCACATCCCACTATAGTAGCTGTTTGGCTGTGTAGTCTCCACATCCCACTATAGTAGTTGTTTGGCTGTGTAGCCCCCACATCCCACTATAGTAGCTGTTTGGCTGTGTAGTCTGCACATCCCACTATAGTAGCAGTTTGGCTATGTAGTCTGGATCTTCTTCTATAGTAGCAGTCTTGTTGTGTAGTCTGGACCTTCTTCTATAGTAGCAGTCTTGGTGTGTAGTCTGGACCTTTTTTTATTGTTGCAGTCTTAGTGTGGAGTCTGGATGTTCTTTTATAGTAGCAGTCTTGGTGTGTAGTCTGGACCTTCTTCTATAGTAACAGTCTTGGTGTGTAGTCTGGACCTTCTTCTACAGTAACAGTCTTGGTGTGTAGTCTGGACTTTCTTCTATAGTAGCAGTCATGGTGTGTAGTCTGGACCTTCTTCTATAGTAGGAGTCTGGCTTTGTAGTCTGGACCTTCTTCTATAGTAGGAGTCTGGCTGTGTAGTCTGGACTTTTTTCTATAGTAGGGTTCTGGCTGTTTAGTCTGGACCTTCTTCTATAGTAGCAGTCATGGTGTGTACTCTGGACATTCTTCTATAGTAGCAGTCTTGGTGTGCAGTCTGGACCTTCTTCTATTGTTGCAGTCTTAGTGTGTAGTCTGGACGTTCTTCTATAGTAGCAGTCTTGGTGTGTTGTCTGGACCTTCTTCTATAATAACAGTCTTGGTGTGTAGTCTGGACCTTCTTCTATAGTAGCAGTCTTGGTGTGTGGTCTGGACCTTCTTCTATAGTAACAACAGTCTTGGTGTGTAGTCTGGACTTTCTTCTATAGTAGCAGTCATGGTGTGTAGTCTGGACCTTCTTCTATAGTAGCAGTCTTGGTGTGTAGTCTGGACCTTCTTCTATAGTAGCAGTCATGGTGTGTAGTCTGGGCCTTCTTCTATAGTAGCAGTCTGGCTGTGTAGTCTGGACCTTCTTCTATGGTAGGGGTCTGGCTGTTTAGGCTGGACCTTCTTCTATAGTAGCAGTCATGGTGTGTAGTCTGGACCTTCTTCTATAGTAGCAGTCTTGGTGTGTAGTCTGGATCTTCTTCTATAGTAGCAGTCTTGGTTGGTAGTCTGGACCTTTTCCTATAGTAGTAGTCTTGGTGTGTAGTCTGGACCTTTTTCTATAGTAGCAGTCTTGGTGTGGGGTCTGGACCTTCTTCTATAGTAGCAGTCTTGATGTGTAGTCTGGACCTTCTTCTATAGCTGCAGTCTGGCTGTGTAGTCTGGACCTTCTTCTATAGCTGCAATCTGGGTGTGTATTTTTGATAAACTTCGGGGAGCACTCACAAGTGGCTTTATTCACCACACTACAAAATTTGCATCAAGAACTGTGTGTAAGTGCATGAAGTTATTGCCACAGTTTTGCCCTGAACATGGGCATCACTGAGTTTATGGAAAATTATTTTGCAGTTTATACAACTAGCTCTCAATGATGTTGGTTCACCTATTTAAGTCAATGGAGAAAACCTCAGCATAACCACATTAAAAATGGCACAAAACTGTGAGCAGTAGGGCATAACCTGAAAAACATGCAGTTTTCAATCGCATCATGTAATTGGAATTTCATTAAAACATAAAGGGAAACAGCATGTGTATACATTCTTATACTTGAAAGCATCTCACTAGGGCATCAACCCAGTGCAGTCAATACAACTATAAAGTACTAGTCAGGAACACTCAGAAACAGGAAAAAAAATCTAATAACTAAGCTATCAAACTGTATTGAATGTTGAAGTCAACCTGTGATATCATACATGGAAGAGTTGGCATAGAAAAAATAAACTCCCATCAAAAGTAGTCACCAATCACCAATGAACAACTAACAAGAATCAAATATAGATGGGCCATATGTGTTTAATCTTTCTAATCTTCTCTCTTCTTTTAATGTAAATATAATTTAACAAACCCAGCAGCTGTGTAAGGAGGATATGGTCTGTACAGGTTTTCAGCTGTTATATTAGGTGTCAATTAACTACTAGTTAAATCTAAAAGTCACATCAACACTGGAGGCCTGCAGGATACCCATTAAAAATGATAGATGTGATAGATGCCCATTGATTTAAAGGGGTTTTCCAGTCCCTAAAAATTGATGGCCTATCCTCGTGGTCCGTCTCCCAGGACCACCGCCAATCAGCTGTTTTGAAGGGGGTGCAGCGCTCGTACGAGAGCAGCTTCCCCTTCATTTCTACTTGCTCACTGTGAATCGTCAACATACATGTAGCGGTGATTGAAGTGAATGGGAGTAGGCTGCAATACTGTGAATCTCCGCTACATCTGTGTTGGCGATTTACAGTGAGCAAGTAGAAATTAAGGCGAACCACTGAACCACTTTCAAAACGGCTGATCGGGGGGGGGGGGTGGGGGGTCCCCAGGATTTTGGCCACAACCGATCTGAGGATAGGCTATCAATTTTTAGGGACAGGAAAACCCCTATAAGTTGCTGCCCCATCAAGAAAACAAGCAAATACATTGTGCTTCTCAAGGTAAAAACAGCTGATTATGTGGTCTCCCAACCGCAATACCACCAGAGTCAGCTAATAAGTGGGGGTCGGAAAGCTGGGAAATGTGTATATCCAAACTGTTCACTAAAAATGGAGCCATAGAGGTTTTTATTTCAATACAATGCCACTATTCCTTTTCACATTTAGGCACATTGAAATATTGCAAAATATAATGTTTGCTTTGTAGATAATAAGTACAAAACATGTAATAAAAAACCAACATCTGATATAAAATTGTCCGTGTTGACACCATTACTAATGTTTTTAATAATCATCTTATTTGTGACAGGAATAACTGAACACAACTGCAAATGTGTAGTACAGAGCAAACATTGTCAAAGAGATAGCTGCTTACAGCCACCAGAATGGAAAACAGATGAACGTTGGGTCAAACCTCTATTCACATTCCATATAATAAAAGGCTGACTGCGGGCTTTGGGCTTTGCTTCCAGTCACAGACAAAAGCAATTGCAGAGCAAGACTAATAACAGGATTTAGTATAAATCCGCCTCAGGAAGTGAAAAGTTGTAGAGGCAAATAATTAGCTGGGGAACTTTTATGGCAACATCAGGATGCTCCCCACAGCTTAGCGAGAAGAACAATGTAACTATGAAAATAAGTTTATTTTCTAGAAGGAATTTATTTACTGTCAGCAATGCATAATAATCAGCTTCCTGCGTGTCCCATTCACAAGTCACAGTCCGTAGCTGCTCCGACGTTTTAGGGATGTTCCTCTGCATACTTATTCTCATTTCATCCTATTGCATTTTGCATGTGTATGGATTGCTTATTGTGTATTGAAAGACTAATAAATAGGTTCTCTCCAGCACTTAGACTCTGAACATTTGCCAGTTTGCCAAGGATAGAGAGGGGTTGTGAATATCAAACAGTTCTTTACAAACACTTGCTATACTTGTAGTGATATTACTCTTGTTTCTCACAGAAGTCTATGGAGAAAGTAAACAAATAAAACCAGATTCACTTTTAGTAACCCTTAAAGAGGCTCCGTCACCAGTTTATAACTTCCCTATCTCCGACCTAATCTAATAGCCGCTTTGATGTAGAAAACGACTGTTTTTTTTTTGTTTGTTCTTTAAACATTTATTTTCGACCAAGTTATGAACATTTTTAAATCGAAGCAATCTCTAGTGACAGGTATAGTGCCAAGGGACTGGCGCAGGGCAAATGTGGTGCCTATTTTCAAAAAGGGCTCTAGGTCTTCCCCGGGTAATTATAGACCAGTAAGCTTAACATCCATCGTGGGGAAAATGTTTGAGGGGCTATTGAGGGACTATATACAGGATTATGTGACAATAAATAGCATTATAAGTGACAGCCAGCACGGTTTTACTAAGGACAGAAGTTGTCAAACTAACCTAATCTGTTTTTATGAAGAGGTGAGCAGAAGTCTAGACAGAGGGGCCGCTGTGGATTTAGTGTTTTTGGACTTTGCAAAGGCATTTGACACTGTCCCCCATAGACGCCTAATGGGTAAATTAAGGACTATAGGTTTAGAAAATATAGTTTGTAATTGGATTGAGAATTGGCTCAAGGACCGTATCCAGAGGGTTGTGGTCAATGATTCCTTCTCTGAATGGTCCCCGGTTATAAGTGGTGTACCCCAGGGTTCAGTGCTGGGACCACTATTATTCAACTTATTTATTAATGATATAGAGGAAGGGATTAATAGCACTATTTCTATTTTTGCAGATGACACCAAGCTATGTAATATAGTTCAGACTATGGAAGATGTTCATGAATTACAGGCAGATTTAAACAAACTAAGTGTTTGGGCGTCCACTTGGCAAATGAAGTTTAATGTAGATAAATGTAAAGTTATGCATCTTGGTACCAACAACCTGCATGCATCATATGTCCTAGGGGGCGCTACACTGGCGGATTCACTTGTTGAGAAGGATCTGGGTGTACTTGTAAATCATAAACTCAATAACAGCATGCAGTGTCAATCAGCTGCTTCAAAGGCCAGCAGGATATTGTCGTGTATTAAAAGAGGCATGGACTCGCGGGACAGGGATGTAATAATGCCACTTTACAAAGCATTAGTGAGGCCTCATCTAGAATATGCAGTTCAGTTCTGGGCTCCAGTTCATAGAAAGGATGCCCTGGAGTTGGAAAAAATACAAAGAAGAGCAACGAAGCTAATAAGGGGCATGGAGAATTTAAGTTATGAGGAAAGATTGAAAGAATTAAACCTATTTAGCCTTGAAAAAAGACGACTAAGGGGGGACATGATTAACTTATATAAATATATTAATGGCACATACAAAAAATATGGTGAAATCCTGTTCCTTGTAAAACCCCCTCAAAATACAAGGGGGCACTCCCTCCGTCTGGAGAAAAAAAGGTTCAAGCTGCAGAGGCGACAAGGCTTCTTTACAGTGAGAACTGTGAATCTATGGAATAGCCTACCGCAGGAGCTGGTCACAGCAGGGACAGTAGATGGCTTTAAAAAAGGGTTAGATAATTTCCTAGAACAAAAAAATATTAGCTCCTATGTGTAGAAATTTTTCCTTCCCTTTTCCCTTCCCTTGGTTGAACTTGATGGACATGTGTCTTTTTTCAGCCGTACTAACTATGTAACTATGTAACTATGTAAGTGCCCCACTAGGCGTTTTTTTTCTATTCACCAAATCGGCGTAGCATAGCAAAGTGTATGACGCTGACCAATCAGCGTCATACATTTCTCTTCATTCCAGACCAGCTTGATTCATAGCACAGTGTGATCTCGCAAGATCGCACTGTGATGTGATTTCCTCCCGCAGGTCCTTCACGGAGCGACGGAAGACTGAACAGACATCGCATCCAGCCGCTGCAGATTTGGATAAACGTCCTGGCATGGCTGGAGGCGATGTCTATTCAGTCTTCCGTCACTCCGGTGAAGGACCTGTGAGAGGAAGTCACGTCACAGCATGATCTCGCAAGATCACGCTGTGCTGTGAATCAAGCTGGGCTGGAATGAAGAGAATTGTATGACGCTGATTGGTCAGCATCATACATTTTTCTATACAACCACTTGGTGAATAGAAAAAGAACGCCCGGTTGGGCATTTTGAAAAAATTTGCAGAAATAAAAACAAATTCATAACTTGGTCAATAATAAACAGAACAGTAGTTATCTACATCAAAGTGCCTATTAGATTAGGTAGGAGATAGGGAAGTTATAAACTGGTAACAGAGCCTCTTTAATAAACATCCTGCAGACATGGGGATATATCAGATGAGAAATGGACCTTAGTATCTATTTAAAATATGTCATACTGACATATCTTACAGTAAGAACATCCTTGCCAATAGTTATGTAACAATATACATATAGACTCTTTTTTTTATTGGGATCTCTCAATAATCAGACTTTTATAGGGTATGTCAGACTTAGGGTTCACTATTGGCAGGATGGAAATATACTGATCATGTTGGGCTTTTTCAATGTTTTCAATTGTTTCCCCTATAGCAGTGATGGGATTGCTCAACCTTTCTAATTAAATAGACATTGCCTCTTGTGAAGTATAATGATATCATCAGTAGGGGGTCCATGGTCTGGAACCCAGCTCACCCCCCCCCCACTATAATTTTATATCTGTCTATGACATGACAAAAGATTGCTAAAGGGGATTAGCTATAGAAGTTGCAGAGCTAGCAGTCGCACCCAGGCCCTGGAGCCTGATGGGGCTTAAATAAAGTATGGTAGGTCGGGGGCCTGTGTTACAGATTTTGCACTGGGGTCTAAGAGCTTCAATTTAAGCCTCCGGATTGCTAAATCTAGGGTTTTTGTTAAAGCATATATCCAGTGATTTGAGCTAGTTACATTCTCCCTCGCTGATGTCAGCATTGCACTACAATTCCTATAATACCTTGTTTATCAACTTGTTGAAAATACATTCTAACTCTATAGTCTATAAATCATGGTGAATGATCCCTTGTGTTTGAAATATATCCCTGCTAGACAAACATTTAGCCACTGATATGAAAGGATTACACTATACAGAAATAGATTCAATCACTCATCTTCTTCTTGGTGACTGGGTGACAGAGGAATTAGCCCCTTCAGAGGTAATATGGTTGACATTTGTTGTTATGATAACTGCCAGAATAAATGACTGAGCATGAGAAGATAAACATTGTATATGTTTACTACACATAAGATTCAAACCCACATTCAAAATCCAAGGGAGGTAACAAGTTTTGGGTGAGAAGGGCTAAAAGGAACCAAAACATCCTTTTACTCAAGCACCTTAGAATACAACAAAGCCTTCTTAACACAGAAACGGACATGTTTACTTCCATCACAAATCCGCACAAAGAGGAAATTAATTTTTATTCTGGGATAGTAGGCAGAGACATGCAAATGTCTTCCTTTCTAGGGACAGTGGCCTAGTTCCTTTCTGCCTCTAGAACCAATGGTTTATAAGGATCACAGTGATCAAAACATCAATGATTAGTGTTTTTGACCATGAATTTATTTTATTTGATATTTCATATGTTATTTAAAGAGGCTCTGTCACCAGATTTTGCAACCCCTATCTGCTATTGCAGCAGATATGCGCTGCAATGTAGATTACAGTAACGTTTTTATTTTTAAAAAACGAGCATTTTTGGCCAAGTTATGACCATTTTTGTATTTATGCAAATGAGGCTTGCAAAAGTACAACTGGGCGTGTTGAAAAGTAAAAGTACAACTGGGCGTGTATTATGTGCGTACATCGGGGCGTGTTTACTACTTTTACTAGCTGGGCGTTGTGTATAGAAGTGTCATCCACTTCTCTTCAGAACGCCCAGCTTCTGGCAGTGCAGACACAGCCGTGTTCTCGAGAGATCACGCTGTGACGTCACTTCCCCAGGTCCTGCATCGTGTCAGACGAGCGAGGACACATCGGCACCAGAGGCTACAGATGATTCTGCAGCAGCATCGGCGTTTGCAGGTAAATCGATGTAGCTACTTACCTGCAAACGCTGATGCTGCTGCAGAATCAACTGTAGCCTCTGGTGCCGATGTGGCCGACACGATGCAGGACCTGTGAGTGACGTCACAGATCTCCACTGCCAGAAGCTGGGCGTTCTGAAGAGAAGTGGATGATACTTCTCATCAGAACGCCCAGCTAGTAAAAGTAGTAAACACGCCCCGATGTACGCACATAATACACGCCCAGTTGTACTTTTACTTTTCAACACGCCCAGTTGTACTTTTGCAAGCCTCATTTGCATAAATACAAAAATGGTCATAACTTGGCCAAAAATGCTCGTTTTTTAAAAATAAAAACGTTACTGTAATCTACATTGCAGCGCCTATCTGCTGCAATAGCAGATAGGGGTTGCAAAATCTGGTGACAGAGCCTCTTTAAGGGAGGTTAATGCTCCCCATTTCACTTGAGAGGACTTTTTTTTTTTATATGATTATAAAAATATTTTGAAGGTTTATGCATATGTAGATCAGAGGGACCGGAGATGTTTTTGTTTGCCATAACTATGTATGTGGGATTAAAGTCTAGATCTTAAGATAAAAACTTAAAATATACTGAAAATGTTTTTGTTTTTTTTATTAGTTAATATATATGATATATTATTATTATATGTGCACAATAGGGAGACACATTTATTATGGAGCAACTATTAGATATTTGAATCTGGGGGGTGGTGGTCACAGATAAATGTACTACTGACAGTTGTTCTCAACTTTAGAAGATATTATGTTACCTGAGCTCTGCATCCTAAAGGAATAAGGGAAAAATCTCATTCCATAGCTCGGAGAACAAGAGCTGTGGTTATAGCCATGAACTCCTACATTCCTCTATGTACAAAAAGCAGGCCACCCACTGCCCTGATAATTAGACTGTGTACACATGCCATTAGTACTTCCTTTTTCTTTGTTGGTGGCTGAACATTTGACACCTATGTTAAAGTATATATTTCCTGAGTGGCTGAAAGGCTCTCCTGTATCCAACTGTGGGCTTTCTGTAACTGATCATTTTTTTCATCTTCTCATACCTTCTTTTTCACAATAATATTATATGATTGTAAACTATAAAGCATGTTCCATATGGCTCATATGCCCTGCATAATGACTTCAATCCCAGTTAAACAGTCTCTTGAATGTGCTGTCCATAGGGTCACCGAATCTAATTAATTCCAAATCTTAAACATTTTACTTTTTATTATTATTTATGTCTTAAAATCATTAGAGCTAAGAAATGTTGAATTGCTTTAATTACGTCATTATTTTACTGGGCTTAGAAAGTTCTTCCTTTTTTAAAGTGTTCCTGGAATGTGCTAACATCTTTCCAGTGAAATTATCAAGTGGCCTTTTTTAACTACTTTAGGAAATACCGGATGGGGCATGGGTGGCAACAAACTCCAGATCAGACCCCAAAATTAATTCAGACCCGAGACCCCAAAATTAATAAAGACCTCTAACCTGACCCCTAAATTAATTTAGAACCCAGATGTAATTCAGACCCGAGATCTACCACCAGAATAAATTCAGACCCCCAATATTAATTTGGACCCCCAGATCAGACCGCTATATTAATTCAGACACAAGTCCACCCCTATGAACTTAGATCCTAAATCAGACCACAGATCAAACAAAAACAAATTAAACTCAGATTCCAGACCAGACCCCTCTATTTACTAAACGATCCTCGCTCCCAGCTTCTCTTCTTTTCTTGGCTAGCCGGCATGTGGACCTTGCATGCCCCGCTGCACACAACATTGTGATGCTGGCTGCTTAGTATCCGGACCTTGTATGATGATAAGAATCATGATTGTGAGTACTGGGCCCTGAAGGGTTTGATGTGGCAGGGGTGCCTATAGGCCCAATAGGCTATGGGACCCGGTCTCAATTGCTGGCACAGGTTTTAGAATGTCAGGAGGGTTAAATAGGATCTATGAAGGGTGTGAAGTCATACTAGTTAACCTCCTTGCAAAAATGAATCCCACTGAATCTAACGTTTGTTGGCAATGCAAAGCAACAGTAGGAACCATCTTTCATATATACCATTTTCCTTAAAGAGGTTATCCACTTTTGAAAAACAATACAGCAATACCTATTAAATATTTATTAAAGTATTTTTTTTACATATACTTACCGTCTCAAAGTTGCAGATGTCTTCTAATTCCGTCTAGTGTCACGTGACTCCGCCACCATCGGAACTTTTCTCTTCCGCTGACGTCTCGTTCGGTCATCTTCAATCCTGACTTCCGGACGAGCTCCTCTTGTGGTCTTCTTGCTTCTTCTCTTCTGAATGACGTCGTCTTCAGTGGCGGATTAAGTAGACCACAGGCCCTGGGCTGTTCCACAAACTTGGGCCCCCCCTTTCCCACCGCCGCTCTGCCGTGTCTATAGTGAACACCACCTTTTTGTGCGAGCAGTGACAAATGGGTGTTACGATTCCCCTTGTCAAAGGGCTGTGTCCCTACATACTGACAGTCTCAAACCATCGCTGACAGTATCACACTGTTCAGGGACACTTCCTCTTGACAATGGGAATGGTAACACACATTTGTCTATTAGTCCTGGGTACACAAAGATATGTAGAATACAAGGATTTCCTACAACAGACATGTCAGGAGAAGGGACAGATCCCCTATAGATCCAGTGACTCACAAGTGACGTCTTGAGTAGTTTTCTTTTCTTCTCCATCTGACACAGACCATTATGGCGACTTCTCCTGATGAGACATCTTTGCCCATCACTCCTGCAGCCAATTCCAGCCTCTATAGAAACACACAAATCTAGACACCAAGGCCCAGAACCATACATTAAAGGGGTTGTCCGGGCATGGACCGGTTTTTATACTGATGGCCTATCGATGTGCCCAGACAACCCCTTTAACTCAGACTAATACCTTTGGACCCCAGACTAGATCATAGAATACATACAGACCCAGACCTTCTGAACTATTGCAGTCCCCAGACCAGACCCCCCTAAACAAATACAGACCCCAGAACAAGCACCCTAAATAAATACAGACCTCAGACAGGACTCCTAAATACAGACCCAGACCCGACCCACTACACTAATAATGACCCCAAACCTGACTCCCTTAATACAGACCCCAGACCAAACCTCCTAAATGAATACAGACCCCTAAATAAAGACCCCTAAACTAATACAGACCCTAGACCAGGCCCCCTAAATACAGACCCCATAAACTATTGCAGACCCAGACCCCTAAATACAAACCCCTAAATACAGACCTCCAGACCTCAAACTAATACAGACCCACTAAATACAGACCCCAGACCAGACCCCCTAATCTGATACAGACCCCAGACCAGACCCCTAAATACAGACCCCATAAACTATTGCAGACCCAGACCCCTAAATACAAACCCCTAAATACAGACCTCCAGACCTCAAACTAATACAGACCCACTAAATACAGACCCCAGACCAGACCCCCTAATCTGATACAGACCCCAGACCAGGCCCCCTAAATACAGACCCCATAAACTATTGCAGACCCAGACCCCTAAATACAAACCCCTAAATACAGACCTCCAGACCTCAAACTAATACAGACCCACTAAATACAGACCCCAGACCAGACCCCCTAATCTGATACAGACCCCAGACCAGACCCCTAAATACAGACCCCTAAATAAAGACCCCTAAACTAATACAGACCCTAGACCAGGCCCCCTAAATACAGACCCCCATAAACTAATACAGACCCCTAAATACAGAACCCCTAAATACAGACCCCAGACCTCAAACTAATACAGACCCAATAAATACAGACCCCAGACCTGACTCCCTTAAGTAATACAGACCCCAGACCAGACCCCCTGATCTAATACAGACCCCAGACCAGACCCCTAAATACAGACCCCATAAACTAATACAGACCCCATACCCATAAATACAGACCCCCTAAATACAGACCCCAGACCTCAAACTAATACAGACCCCCTAAATACAAACCCCAGACATGACCCTCTACACTAATAATGACCCCAGACCTGACTCCCTTAAGTACTACAGAACCCAGACAACACCCCCTAATCTAATACAGACCCCAGACCAGACCCCTAAATACAGACCCCTAAATACAGACCCCTAAACTAATACAGGCCCCCTAAATAGACCACATAAACTAATACAGACCCCAGACGTCAAACTAATAGAGACCCCCTAAATACAGACCCCAGACCCCTTAAACTAACACAGACCCCTAAATATACAGACCCTAAACCCCTTAAACTAATACAAACCTCAGACCCCTTAAATACAGACCCCAGCCCCTTTAAACTAATACAGACACCAAATTTCCTAAATACAGACCAGACCCCCTAAATACAGTCGCCAAACCAGACCCTCTAAATACAGTCCCCACACCAGACCCCCTAAATACAGACCCCTTAAACAAATCCATCCCCTTATACTTACATAGCAGCTCACCTCAGACTTCTCTGTGGAGTCTTGCTGCTGCTCAAGGACCAGCGGTCATGTGACCAACATTTATTTATTTATTTATTTATTTATTTTTATTACATTATTACACAGTTCTGACACTTTCATACATACATATTTATTTTTTACCATCCATTCACACCCTAGCACTACACTGACACTCATTTATCGCACACCTTTGAGCACTTAGTTCGCCACTCCCCTCAAGACTAGTGGGAGGGGCTATTACTATTTAATGCACACTCCTTCTGCAGCATTCTTTGACCCGTCTGCGTCCTGATGGGAACGGGTTTTCACCCACCCACCTACCTAGTAAGTATGGCCTTTTTGGTGGTTTTGATGATATCTATGTCCCATTTTTTCTGTTTGTGTTTTTAAATTAGGAACGTAAAGTTCTGGTTAGGGACTCGCAAGGCACTGGGGACCCTTGACGTTGGGTTGCGAGCTTTGCGTATTTTGGCCAAAATAACAACTAATACCCCATGTTTCATGGATATTTCTTACTACGTATACTACACATTTTTTCAGGACGCAGCCGGGTCTTATATGCTGGGAGGGCATGATGTGCTGGCGTTTGGTTTGGAATGCAGAGCAGCCCGCTTTAGCTAACACTAGCGGCGTTACAAATAGGCTGTTATTCGGCAAGTTACGCCATGCCTGACGACCAGCACATTATCCCTCCACGTATTACACATAGTACTGACACCCCATGTACTATTCACAGCACTGACCGCTATTCATCACATTTATTTATTTATTTATTTATTTATTTTTATTACATTATTACACAGTTCTGACACTTTCATACATACATATTTATTTTTTACCATCCATTCACACCCTAGCACTACACTGACACTCATTTATCGCACACCTTTGAGCACTTAGTTCGCCACTCCCCTCAAGACTAGTGGGAGGGGCTATTACTATTTAATGCACACTCCTTCTGCAGCATTCTTTGACCCGTCTGCGTCCTGATGGGAACGGGTTTTCACCCACCCACCTACCTAGTAAGTATGGCCTTTTTGGTGGTTTTGATGATATCTATGTCCCATTTTTTCTGTTTGTGTTTTTAAATTAGGAACGTAAAGTTCTGGTTAGGGACTCGCAAGGCACTGGGGACCCTTGACGTTGGGTTGCGAGCTTTGCGTATTTTAGCCAAAATAACAACTAATACCCCATGTTTCATGGATATTTCTTACTACGTATACTACACATTTTTTCAGGACGCAGCCGGGTCTTATATGCTGGGAGGGCATGATGTGCTGGCGTTTGGTTTGGAATGCAGAGCAGCCCGCTTTAGTTAACACTAGCGGCGTTACAAATAGGCTGTTATTCGGCAAGTTACGCCATGCCTGACGACCAGCACATTATCCCTCCACGTATTACACATAGTACTGACACCCCATGTACTATTCACAGCACTGACCCCTATTCATCACATTTATTTATTTATTTATTTATTTATTTTTATTACATTATTACACAGTTCTGACACTTTCATACATACATATTTATTTTTTACCATCCATTCACACCCTAGCACTACACTGACACTCATTTATCGCACACCTTTGAGCACTTAGTTCGCCACTCCCCTCAAGACTAGTGGGAGGGGCTATTACTATTTAATGCACACTCCTTCTGCAGCATTCTTTGACCCGTCTGCGTCCTGATGGGAACGGGTTTTCACCCACCCACCTACCTAGTAAGTATGGCCTTTTTGGTGGTTTTGATGATATCTATGTCCCATTTTTTCTGTTTGTGTTTTTAAATTAGGAACGTAAAGTTCTGGTTAGGGACTCGCAAGGCACTGGGGACCCTTGACGTTGGGTTGCGAGCTTTGCGTATTTTGGCCAAAATAACAACTAATACCCCATGTTTCATGGATATTTCTTACTACGTATACTACACATTTTTTCAGGACGCAGCCGGGTCTTATATGCTGGGAGGGCATGATGTGCTGGCGTTTGGTTTGGAATGCAGAGCAGCCCGCTTTAGCTAACACTAGCGGCGTTACAAATAGGCTGTTATTCGGCAAGTTACGCCATGCCTGACGACCAGCACATTATCCCTCCACGTATTACACATAGTACTGACACCCCATGTACTATTCACAGCACTGACCCCTATTCATCACATTTATTTATTTATTTATTTTTATTACATTATTACACAGTTCTGACACTTTCATACATACATATTTATTTTTTACCATCCATTCACACCCTAGCACTACACTGACACTCATTTATCGCACACCTTTGAGCACTTAGTTCGCCACTCCCCTCAAGACTAGTGGGAGGGGCTATTACTATTTAATGCACACTCCTTCTGCAGCATTCTTTGACCCGTCTGCGTCCTGATGGGAACGGGTTTTCACCCACCCACCTACCTAGTAAGTATGGCCTTTTTGGTGGTTTTGATGATATCTATGTCCCATTTTTTCTGTTTGTGTTTTTAAATTAGGAACGTAAAGTTCTGGTTAGGGACTCGCAAGGCACTGGGGACCCTTGACGTTGGGTTGCGAGCTTTGCGTATTTTGGCCAAAATAACAACTAATACCCCATGTTTCATGGATATTTCTTACTACGTATACTACACATTTTTTCAGGACGCAGCCGGGTCTTATATGCTGGGAGGGCATGATGTGCTGGCGTTTGGTTTGGAATGCAGAGCAGCCCGCTTTAGCTAACACTAGCGGCGTTACAAATAGGCTGTTATTCGGCAAGTTACGCCATGCCTGACGACCAGCACATTATCCCTCCACGTATTACACATAGTACTGACACCCCATGTACTATTCACAGCACTGACCCCTATTCATCACATTTATTTATTTATTTATTTATTTTTATTACATTATTACACAGTTCTGACACTTTCATACATACATATTTATTTTTTACCATCCATTCACACCCTAGCACTACACTGACACTCATTTATCGCACACCTTTGAGCACTTAGTTCGCCACTCCCCTCAAGACTAGTGGGAGGGGCTATTACTATTTAATGCACACTCCTTCTGCAGCATTCTTTGACCCGTCTGCGTCCTGATGGGAACGGGTTTTCACCCACCCACCTACCTAGTAAGTATGGCCTTTTTGGTGGTTTTGATGATATCTATGTCCCATTTTTTCTGTTTGTGTTTTTAAATTAGGAACGTAAAGTTCTGGTTAGGGACTCGCAAGGCACTGGGGACCCTTGACGTTGGGTTGCGAGCTTTGCGTATTTTGGCCAAAATAACAACTAATACCCCATGTTTCATGGATATTTCTTACTACGTATACTACACATTTTTTCAGGACGCAGCCGGGTCTTATATGCTGGGAGGGCATGATGTGCTGGCGTTTGGTTTGGAATGCAGAGCAGCCCGCTTTAGCTAACACTAGCGGCGTTACAAATAGGCTGTTATTCGGCAAGTTACGCCATGCCTGACGACCAGCACATTATCCCTCCACGTATTACACATAGTACTGACACCCCATGTACTATTCACAGCACTGACCGCTATTCATCACATTTATTTATTTATTTATTTATTTATTTTTATTACATTATTACACAGTTCTGACACTTTCATACATACATATTTATTTTTTACCATCCATTCACACCCTAGCACTACACTGACACTCATTTATCGCACACCTTTGAGCACTTAGTTCGCCACTCCCCTCAAGACTAGTGGGAGGGGCTATTACTATTTAATGCACACTCCTTCTGCAGCATTCTTTGACCCGTCTGCGTCCTGATGGGAACGGGTTTTCACCCACCCACCTACCTAGTAAGTATGGCCTTTTTGGTGGTTTTGATGATATCTATGTCCCATTTTTTCTGTTTAGGTCTCTAAATAGTAGTAAGAACTTTAGAGATGAGGTCATCTGACCTTATGTCTAAAGGTCCTTATTCAGGACATATACAATGGCGTTTCATCCTGGTTTTTACAGCGATTCCTGGCAAAATCGCTGAAAAAATGCAACAAAACTACATTGTACTTTGGGCGGCCATCGGCCGCCCAAAACGCCCTATGATGATCCGCCATTGGTCTTCTTCCCCTTGCGCTGACGCACGCGCAGTAACCTACAATATTTTGCGCATGCGCATTGAAAGCAATTTCATTGCGTATGTGTGTTAACAGTAAGTTCATTACGCCTGTGTTCGAGGCTTCCTAAGCCTCCTCAATATCCGCCCCGTTCTTTCTTAGATTACGTCTCAATGTGAGCACTATTTTATTTTCATTCATGTTATCCCTCAGTGCTTGTGCGTACCGCAAAGATTGTATCTACAGTGATAATGGCACTGAGGAATAACGTTCATGTGGTGGATGTGCACTTGCTATCCCACATTCTTACGGTGACTAGATCACAAATAGCTAGAAATTGGAAAGGAAACAAAATTCCTTCTATCACAGATGTTATAAACTCCATCCAATGGAACAATTGGGGGCTGTCAGACAGGGTAATTCCACGAAATTCCAGCAAATATGGTCCAAGTGGGCCAACTTCCAAAACCCTAAAATGGGTAATTCTCCTCCCATCGCCTTACTTTAATAACTCTGAGTGGTCTTTCTTTGCTCTGTCTTATTGCTCTACTGGAATTGTGCAGTTGGGTAGCTAACTGATCTTCTAGATGAATATATTACCATAGGCATCTGTTAATATTTGTTTTCTTTGTCAAATTTTTTTATTTATTTTTTAAAGGTTGAAAAAAAAAAAGATGGTAGGTTCACCTGTTGTCCAATTGAAAACCTGTGTCAACACATCGAGATATCAAGAAACAGTATAGCTAATGATAAAGTACTGCTACATTTTTGAAGTCAGCTCTGCTACATCTGTTTACATGTGCTTAGTTGAGATATTGTTTTAGCTTTTGCAGTATTACAGTAATGTAGTAAAAACATATTAATTAATTAATTAATTAATTAATTAATTAAAATTGACCAATCACTTGGCAAAGCGTATGGTTATGCATAGAAATGTAGAATTAATTGTAAACTTTTTTCCCTCCATCTTCTGTAGAGGTCATTAAGGACATGAAGACATTATTATACTGTACACTGAATTTAAAGCTCCATTAATGCTCCTGAATATGTTAGACATGTGATAAGAAAACATGTGTAGAATATACAGCTAATTAGCACTAGAATATATAGCATATTTTGTTATACATGGACTTAAATTGAAGTCAATTACTGGATTAAAGGCAAGTTTATAACCTGTAAAATTAGAATTTGAGTTATTACATTACATAGTAACTTCCAGGGCCAATTGCATTTTGGATAAGTTATTCTATTTATTGCAAATGAAAGGTTCCTACAAAATATGTCTTCGGGTGTTTTGTACCAAAATACGATGTCACTTTTTGGAATGCTGCTTTTTAAAGGTAATTTGTCTAGTCTATTCAAATATTTCATTCTTTTTTTTTTTTGGGGGGGGGGTTACCTATTGTTTAAAATTGCTTCTTATGCCTTTTTCGTTTTCAGGTCTTATTTTGGGAAAAATGGGCAGAAATAGGAAACAAAAATCTAAGGTAATTTGTGTAATCAAAAATGTTTAGCCCTAAAATGAATCCTCTAATTCTTCTGCACATAGTGAATATGTGCACTTTGTATAATGTATTCTATACATGTATTTTCTTTTTAAATGTATACTGTCCCAGTCTCTGAACATGGGTGTTAACCATTCAAGTTTTGGTTTTTTTCAGGGTAATCTAACCCCATTTAACCCCTTAATGACCAGCCTATTTTAAACCTTAATGACCAAGCTATTTTTTACGTTTTTCCATCGTCGCATTCCAAGAGCTATAACTTTTTTATTTTTGCGTCTACATAGCTGTATAAGGTCTTGTTTTTTGCGGTACAAGTTGTATTTTTTAATAGAACCATTTTGAGGTACATATTATTTATTGATTAACTTTTATTAACTTTTTTTGGGGGGGGGGAATAGAAAAAAACCTGAAATTTCGCCACTCTTTTTCGCATCCTAAATCTACGCCGTTTACCGTGTGGTATAAATAACACAATAACTTTATTCAGCGGGTTGTTGCGATTACAACGACACCAAATTTGTATATTTTTTGTATGTTTTACTACTTTTACACAGTAAAAACGCTTTTTTTTCAAGATTATTTGTTTTTGTGTCTCCATACTTGAAGAGCCATAACTTTTTTATTGTTCCACTGATGCAGTTGTATGAGGGCTTTTTTTTTTTTGCGGGAAGACTTGTAGTTTTTATTGGTACCAGTTTGGAGTAGATGCGACTTTTTGATCACTTTTTATCACATTTTTTTTAAAGTCAGGATTCACAGAAAAAAGCAATTTTTCCATAGTTTTTTATTTCATTAATTTAATTTTTTACGGCGTTCACCGTGCGGGTTGAATAATGTAATAGATTTATAGTTGGGGTCGTTACGGACGTGGCAATACCAAATATGCGTAACTTTTTTACTTTATTTTGGTTTTTTAATAGTAAAGCAGTTTGTAAGGGGAAAAGTGGGTTTTAAATTTTTTTTTTTCACTTTTTTTTAATTAACTTTATTAAACTTTTTTTTTTTACTTTTTTACTAGTCCCACTAGGGGACTTTAATATGCGATTCTCCGATCGCTATTATAATACACTGCAATACTTTTGTGTTGCAGTGTATTATGCCTGTCCGTTTAAAACGGGCAGGCATCTGCTAGGTCATGCCTCAGTGGGATGAGAGGGAGCTCCCTCCCTCTCTCCAAAACCACTCAGATGCGGTGCTCGCTATTGAGCGCCGCATCTGAGGGGTTATATCGATCTCACCCGGTCCAGCAGGGACGCTCCCAGCTCTCAGCTACCTCTGGCAGCTGAGAGCAGGGAGATTTGACAGCTCCCTGCTCTGTTTACTTATTCCGATGCAGCGACGTAAAAAGTCTATTGCATCGGAATAAGGCCCGTTAGTGACCGACGTAGAAACACTATGGGCTGGTCAGGTCACTAACGGGTTAAAGACCCAGACATTTTTTGTTTTTACGTTTTAGTTTTACACTCCCCGCCTTCCAAGGGCCATAACTTTTTTATTTTTCTCTTAATAGAGTGGTGTGAGGGCTTATTTTTTGCAGGGGGAGTTGTGGTATCTATTGCCATCATTTAAAGTACGATATAATGGGAAACAGAAAATAAATTCTTTGTGGGGTGCAATTGGAAAAAACTGCAATTCCTCCATTGTTTTTTGGGTTTTGTTTTTATGGCTTTCGCCGTGCAGTAAAAATGACAACTTAACTTTATTATGCGGCTCAATACGATTACGGTGATACCACATTTATATTGTTTTTTTGATATATTTTACTGCTTTTACAAGGAAAATGTATGTTAAAAAACAACAACTTTTGTGTCACCACATTCTGAGAGCCATAACGGTTTTATATTTTCGTTGATTGAGCGGTGTGAGGGCTTATTTTTTGCAGGATGATTTTATTGGTACCATTTGTTATTTCATATGATTTTTTTGATCACTTTTTATTAAATTTTATTTCAGCGCTAAGGTGACCAAAAAACAAAGATTCTGGTGTTTTAAAAAAAAATAATTGTTTTACGCCGTTCACTGTACGAGTTAAATAATGGTATATTGTTATAGTTCTGACTTTTACGGACGTGGTGATACAGTTTTTTAAATTTTTGACATTGTGCTTGGGGGAAAATGGGAAAAGTTGTTTTTTTTAACTTTCAATATTTTTTTATTTTTTTTACACTCCTGAAAACTATAATTAACTTTTTTTTTTAACACTTTTTATTGGTCCCCCTAGGGGACTTGAACCAGCAATTGTTAGATCACTGGTACAATACACTGCAATACAGGGCTTAGCAGAGGCAGACAGAAGGCAGACTTGGGGTCGGCCCCCTCCTGCTAACAGTTTAAATGCCACGGTCGGTGTTGGCCGCAGCATTAAACTAGTTAAATGGGCAGGAACAGAGCGATAGACAGCTACATACCTACAGCATATGAAGCGGGCTCAGTGCGCGAGCCCGCTCCAAACTTCACGGCCGCTCCATGAGGTACAGTTTCGTCATGGGGTGGGAAAGGGCTAAATAACGCTTTATATTGATATATTAATATACGAGCACCAGTAACCCATGCAAAATAAATTTTTGTTACACTGTATGGTATGTACACATAGTTTTGGAGAGTTGTGTTCTTTTATTTTGATCATGGGATGGACACAAATGTAATCGATGTTAGCAGCACTAGATTGAAAAACATTTAGATTTAAATAGGTGGGTGCACGCCTCAGGGACACAGTCCAATGGCCCCTCAATCAACAAAAATGGGAAATCAGACAGCAGTCCAAAAATAAAAGTGATCATTTTATTCCCATATGCGACATTTCAGCTCAGTCTGAGTTTTTTCTCAATGCTTGAGCTGAAACGTTGCATATGAGAATAAAATAATCACTTTTATTTTTGGACTGCTGTCTGACTTTCCATTTTTGATGGACAGACAGGTGCACTTCTCATTACTCTACGTGAGCTTTGACTTCTAGCGATCCCAGCACCTGTGTGTCCATCACATGACCATGGACAGAATTTTATCCACTGGAAGTAAACAATGAATTTTCCTACTAAAACCCAACAAGCAGAGATCTTGAAAACCGTGAGGAATTAATTCAGAACTTATTTTGGGAAATTGTACAACTTTGAATCATACAAAAAATTACATTAAGTTACTGAAACCGGACAACCCCTTTAAAAACCCTACTAAAATGAAAGCATCTAATCAGCAATCAGTTTTTATTTTGGCCATACAAGACCCAGTTAGGGACATGATTGATTGGAAAAAGGAAGTTACTCTCAGACTACTGCAACAGTCCTCGGGTGAGTATTTTCTGTACTTGCTTACTATGAAATAAATTCTTCAACATACAGTTTTATCAAACAATCACAGTAACCAAGATGTTGGTAGACAGAGTAATCCTCCGAGTAGCTGAATAAAGTCCATGTTTTCACCAATACAGTAAACGGCAGGATGTTTACACAAGTCCTTAGCCAAGTTACTTCATGACAAGGAGTGAAAGCTCTTGTAAACCAAATATATAGTCTAAACAGGAAATACTCAGTGTTTGTCTTAGATAACAAGCCTATGCTCAGCATGTCGATTCACTTATAATCATTAAAATAAAGACCTTTAGGTTTAATCTTTGACCTTGTACTAAGGAATTGCTTAAGGGCAGGCTGAAAATGCATGCTGGTGATCATGCCCCCAAACAGTCAGTGAGTTAGCTATTGATTCACTTATCTAAGTTTATGCTATCGAGGGCATAACCATGTCAGCCAGCTCAAGGGCAAGTTGGAGGATTGCTTCTGATAATAAAATAACATTCTTTCCGTAATGTAGATTAGAGTAATGTGATCCTTTCTGCCATCACACCAAAGGGAGTTTTATCAACATTTTATTCTAGAGTTTCACAAGGGTCAAACCGACATCCTGATTTACTAGTGCATATATGCAAGTATTATTAGTGGACGAAAGCCAGTACGATTTGTATTAATGGTAAAACAGGAATAAAAATTTAATATGGAAATCTTTATTACACAGAACTCTCTCCATTCATCATCTAGTACTGTGATATGCAACCAGTACAAGTGCTGAGGCCACATGGAAATTGAGGTATAGGACTATAGGTATGTACTGCTGAGTCAATGCTGTGTAGCACAAATGTTTCTTTGTCCAGATGGAAATTTAAGACTAATGATGATGACAAAATGTAGAGAAATCACCTCGAAATGGACACTTGAATACATCTATCAAATAAAGGCCGCTTTACACCGGGCAAATAACATCACAAGTTGCTCATTTCCGAGAGATTGTAACAATTATTGATCAGTATGAATGAAGGATTTGATTGTTAATAATAAGAGCAGTCACTATCCAATAATAACACTCCTTGCCTAGCCGGGAGGAAACGGGAAATGTCAGATTCTCAAACCATTGCTTGAGTGTTGGTGGGCCTAAATGTTGATGCATGTAAAGAAAACGTAAATGAGATGTGTCATCAGAAAATGGCTTATTCTTTAAAAGCAAATTTTAATGTTAAACATACTTTTAGTGATTTTTTATTTTTTATTTTTATGTAACTATCTATATTAAAAAAAATAATCCTAAAATCTTGCAGTTTCCACTCTGGCCACTGAGCCTCATAATAGACCGACACTTCCTGTTCTGTAGAGATCACTTGTCAGCAGTCGTCTCTTTATCATCATAGACAGGATTACAATGAAAGGTAACACCTTTATATATAGATAACCCAGGCTATACCATTGACAATAGGTGACGGACACAGCTCCCCTCCTATCCCTTCCTGCACAATGACCTCTGCACAGGGGCCACAGAGCATGCCCAGAAAACTCTCCCATAGAAATCAATAGACACCTCCCGTTCACAGATTCCTACGGTCCATGTGGCTGCTGTAAAGCATATCTCTAAATGCTGTTAACAGCAGCTCAGGCAAGATGGCTTCCCCCATAATAATATACAGCAAATAGAATAAAATCTGCAATCAAAAAATAAAAACAGATTCGATACAAGGATTGTTTCACTATCTTCTTTTAAATAGGAGAAAAATATAGTTTATGCATTCCCTTTAAGTTAATAAATATGAAACAATTATTTATGATTTATAAGCTTAGAATAGAAAGGTTATGAACTGGTAGATCATACACAGAGGCATAACTATAGTATGTACAAGGGTTGTGGTCACACCGGGCCTTGGAGCCCAAGAGGGCCAAAAAGGTGTCTCTACCACAAGAGAAGTTTTGTAAATATGTGCTATAGTTAGGAGGAGGGTGCCTTAACAAATTTAGAATTGTGACAAAGGAGCTTCATGTTATATCCTTTATCATTAACAAGTTGTTAGGTATAAAATTGTTACAGTGTGAAGACAAAGTTTTTTTGGGGGGGCTGTGATTTTTTTCATACCTGAAATATTCACTGTCATATACAATGTATAGATACAAGTATTGGGACACCTACACATTATACCTACAGTAGCTTTTATGATATGCAATTGTAAATCCATAGGAATTGATATGAAGCTTTTGTGTGAATGTTAGTCCCAGAATAGGTTTGGAACTCTGCAGTCAGCAGAGCATTGGTGACTTTTATACACTATGTGCCTCAGCACTCGGCGACCCCGCTCTGTAACGTTACGTGGTCTGCCACATCGTGGCTGAGTTGCTGTGGTTCCTAAACATTTCCACTTTGCAATAATATCACTCACAGATGATTGTAGAATATCTAGGAGGGAAGAAATTTCACGGTGGCATTCTATTACAGTACCACGCTCTAATTCAGTTACAACGGTGGCATTCTATTACAGTACCACGCTCTAATTCAGTGAGCTCTTTAGAACGACCCATTCTTTCACAAGTAAAGACAGACTGCATGGCTAGGTGCTGGATTTTATATACCTGTGGCAATGTAACTGAATGAAACACCTGAATTCAATGAATAAGACGTGTGTCCCAATACTTTTGTCCATATACTGTATCTTGATACTTTATGACCTACTCTTCAAGATTATGTTGTGAACTTGATTGCCTTGGTATAGTTATTACTCATGAGCAGAGAATGCAATAGATAAAAAGGAAAACATTTGTTTAAGCAATGATACTGATAAGCACCTGCATTGCTCTAGTCACTTCATTTAACACCATTAAAAGAAACACAGTACTAAATGAACACTATTAAATTCTTATTCTTCATTGTCTCAGTTAATAAGTTGAAAAATCCGCACACAGGGCCTTGGATGTGCTGCTATTATCTTTTTCCAACAGCACATTGCTTTATGTTAGTTGCCCAAGCAAGAAAATATATACATTCTTTTAACATTGCTACCAAATGTGTTTGTTATAGTCTTGATGACTATTACATAGATGAGGTTATTATATAATCTGAGAGCAGGATTGGGATAATTGAGTATGTAGGAAGTATGTGAATGATCTATATTAAGATGCCTTAAATGTTTTCCAATTTATTTTGCATGAGTCCTTGCCTTTGCTTTCATTTGAGCACCTTCTTTACATTTAACATTTAGAATACATTGACATAAAAAGTTGAGTAACTTTGTAACCACATATCATTGTTTTTATTTTTACTGGTCCTGAGTTATAGCCTGAATTTTAGCCCAGAGCTTCACTCGAAATTCTGCAAACTCTAGAGCTGAAATTCTACAGTATTCCTTCTTTACACAAGGAACAGTATAGTAATCTTATGTAGGAAAACATTACTCTCCCAGTTTACAATAGTATCTCCTCTAAGATGGCAGAAATGTGTCTGTCACCAAGCCTGTTGGCTGTTTCCAATAACAATCAACACAATTGTGAATGAAGCCCTGGACCATAATGCAGGTTCTAAATCAACACATATAAGGACTCCTGGACATGTCAATGCCATAAGCATGGATGCTGTACAGGGGCACTTGGAGTGGCTATAACTTTATATTATGGACCCACAAGACACTGTGTGTCCTGCCATATGGAGCCACCTTTTGACACTGTATTCTCCACTAGAACCAATGATTCAGGGCCAGAATATCTCTATGTATTACGGATCTGTACCACAAGGATACATAAGTTGGTCCTGTGCATGAGGCTTCACATTAAATTGTTGATGCAGATTTTATATATATATATATATATATATATATATATATATATATATATATATATGTACTGTAGTTATAGTTTGCCCAATGCATACAAGATCCTGCTTAATGTGTTGCCTGCCATTAGCATACAGTGCCTTGTGAAAATATTCAACCACCCTTGCTGTTTTTCCTGTTTTGTTGCATTACAACCTGGAATTAGTTTTGGATTTTTAATTTGATTTTATGTAGTGGACCTGACAAAATAGTCCAATTTTTGACAGTTGAATTAAAAAACAAAACTGAAAAGTTCTAAGTGCATATGTATTCACACCCATTGCTATGAACCCCCTAAATAAGACCCGGTCAAACCATTTACCTTCAGAAGTCAAATAATTGGTTGAATAAGAACCCTGTGTGCAATTAAAGTGTCACATGACCTGTCACATGATGTCAGTATAAATACACCTGTTCTGAAAGACCCCTCAGTATGCAACACCACTAAGCAGACAAAATACAAATTTCTACTTTACCACTCAGACAGCCATACACAGTCCGAAAACCAGTCTTTTGTTCAGGAGGTGTTTCTCGCCTTTACACCATTGGGAAAGTCAAAAAGCACCAGACTACCTCCATCTAAAAAAACATTGAACCGAAAGACTAGTTTGCTGACTGTGTATGGCTGAGCCATAAAGAAGAAATTTGTATTTTGTCTGATATAGAGAAAGGCGAGATTGGACACTCCATGTCTTTACCTGTTCCGGTCATGTACGAAGTGTGCGTGGTTTTATATCTTGCATTTTTATAACACCACTAAGCAAGCTACATGAAGACCAAAGAGCTCTCCAAACAGGTCAGAGACAAAGTTCTGGAGAAGTAAAGATTTGGGTTGTGTTATAAAAAAATCTCAAACTTTGAACATCCCACGGAGCACCATTAAATCCATTATAACAAAATGGAAAAAATATAGCACAACTACAAACCTGACAAGAGAAGGGCGGCCAACAAAACTCATAGGCCAGACGAGGAGGGCATTAATCAGAGATTCAACAAAGACACCAACGATAACACTGAAGGAGCCCCAAAGAAGAATGTTTAAAAATCCCAGTGTCTAGATGTGATAAGCCACCAGAGACATATCCCAAGAGAGTTACATCTGTAATTATAGCAGAAGGTAGCTCCACAAAGTATTGACTTTCAGGGGGTGAATACTTATGTACATTAAAGTTCTCTTTCTTTTTAATTATTATTTTTGTCATAGTAAATTATATTTCTCACCTTCAAAGTGGTAGCATGTTGTATAAAACAAATTACCCTAAAATCTATTTTAATTCAAAGTTGTAATGCAACAAAAAAACAATGCAACAAAAAACAATTGTAAAAAATGCAGCAAATGAGACCATTGCATTATTGCCCCCGTTAAAAAAAATTGCAGCACCAAAATAATGCAGCCAAACACGTTGTCAGGTGAAGAGGAATAGAGCCTTGTCTAATATAATATCAACATATTGAGGCCATTTTGAGCTATCTTTTTTCACAAATCAATGAAAAGGCAACAATGTTATACTAATGTTAGAAAAGTCTGTAATTAATAAATGGGAACACTGTATATGTAAAAGTTAGATTCCAGCTTTCCCATATATTTAAGATGGTGTGACTTCAGCAATTACACTAAATTCCCCATAACAGACTCCAGTAAGTTTTAGATGCCCTCAAAAATTTTCCCAACATCAAAGTTGCTGCCCACTAATGTCATTTAGTAGAGAATGTTAGGATTATGTAGGTCTTCACCATATACAGCTGTTCCATTCAAGAAAGAGTTAAAGAGGCTCTGTCACCAGATTATCAGTGCCCTATCTCCTACATAATCTGATCGGCTCTGTAATGTAGATTACAACAGTGGTTATTATTCTGGAAAACAATAATATTTGACCAATCAGTGACCAATCAGCATCATACACTTCTCATTGTTCCTTCCCATTGTTACAGTGTGATTTTGCAGTGAAGGAAGCGGGGCTGGAACAATGAGAAATGTATGACGCTGATTGGTCACTGATTGGTCAGCCTCATACACTTCTCTGTACAACGCCCACTTGGTAAAAAGTAAAAACACGCCCAGTTGTCTATTAAGAAACTAATTAGCATAAATCTAAAATTGCTCATAACTTGCTAAAAAATGATTGTTTTTCAAAATAAAAAACACTGTTGTTATCTACATTACAGCCCCAATCACATTATGTAGGAGACAGGACACTTATAATCTGGTGACAGAGTCTCTTTAAATTTGTAATTATGTAGAAGACAATCCAGGCAATTCCTAGAGCAATATAATAAATGTGACACTTAACTAGCACCAGCAAATATTTGTGCTTATCAAACAATAGAGGAAGTAGTTCAGCTACAAATAAAGCAATCTCTCATAAACAAGGCTTTACACTGGGTCATTTGGTTAAATTGGAGACAGCAAAAGCCACTCACATATGTAACTCCCACTCTGTTTGCTCTCTTAGTAACAGTTCTTAATGATTAATTGTCAGGCAGGGGAAGTTATTCTGTCCTATGACTCTGCAGCGAAACTCAACCAGGCTGCATATCAGCAAAATGACAATAAATGCAATCTCCAGATTATTGCTAGGAAGTGACTCATCCTCGAAAACATAACAGGACTGTGTTCTCTCTGCCTCCTTCTGTCTCTCGCAGTGCTCCTGGTGTCCTAGAGACTACAGCAGTTGTCAGTGCTTGGCACCAGGGAAGGAAATAAAAAGCCAGTGATGTGGGAGTAAGCTGGATGTTCAGCACAAACTTTAACCACTTCATGAACGCATTCAACAACTTTATATATTCTGCGTTTTATCCTTGTCACAAGCATTGCTTTTAACACTGAATATCAGCATTTCATGAACACTATATTTTAGCACATTACAAGCCCTACTCTTATCTATTTTATGAACTGTATATTTAACTGCTGTATTAACACTACTATCTATCATCTATCTATCTATCTATCTATCTATCTATCTATCTATCTATCTATCTATCTATCTATCTATCTATCTATCTATCTATCTATCTACACTACCGCTCAAAAGTTTAGTCACTTAGAAATTTCCTTATTTTTGAAAGAAAAGCACAGTTTTTTTCAATGAAGATAACTTTAAATTAATCAGAAATACACTCTATACATTGTTAATGTGCTAAATGACTATTCTAGCTGCAAACGTCTGTTTTTTAATGCAATATCTACATAGGTGTATAGAGGCTAATTTCCAGCAACCATCACTCCAGTGTTCTAATGGTACATTGTGTTTGCTAACTGTGTTAGGAGGCCAATGGATGATTAGAAAACACTTGAAAACCCTTGTGCAATTATGTTAGCACCGCTGTAAACAGTTTTGCTGTTTAGAGGAGCTATAAAACTGACCTTCCTTTGAGCTTGTTGAGAAACTGGAGCATTACATTTGTGGGTAAGATTAAACTCTCAAAATGGCTAGAAAAAGAGAGCTTTCATGTGAAACTCGACAGATTATTCTTGTTCTTAGAAATTAAGGCTATTCCATGCGAGAAATTGCCAAGAAACTGAAGATTTCCTACAACGGTGTGTACTACTCCCTTCAGATGACAGCACAAACAGGCTCTAACCAGAGTAGAAAGAGAAGTACAACTGTGCAACAAGACAAGTACATTAGAGTCTCTAGTTTGAGAAATAGACGCCTCACAGGTCCTCAACTGGCAGCTTCATTAAATAGTACCCGCAAAACGCCAGTGTCAACGTCTACAGTGAAGAGGCGACTCCGGGATGCTGGCCTTCAGGGCAGAGTGGCAAAGAAAAAACCATATCTGAGACTGGCTATTAAAAGGAAAAGCTTAATATGTGTAAAAGCACACAGACATTGGACAGAGGAAGATTGGAAAAAGGTGTTATGGACAGACAAATTGAAGTTTGAGGTCTTTGGATCACACAGAAGAACATTTGTGAGACGCAGAACAACTGAAAAGATGCTGGAAGAGTGCCTGACGCCATCTGTAAAGCATGGTGGAGGTAATGTGATGGTCTGGGGTTGCTTTGGTGCTGGTAAAGTGGGAGAGTTGTACAAGGTAAAAGGGATTTTGAATAAGGAAGGCTATCACTCCATTTTGCAACGCCATGCCATACCCTGTGGACAGCGCTTTAGTGGTGGCAATTTCATCCTACAACAGGACAATGACCCAAAGCACACCTCCAAATTATGCAAGAACTATTTAGGGAAGAAGCAGGCAGCTGGTATTCTATCTGTAATGGAGTGGCCAGCGCAGTCACCAGATCTCAACCCCATAGAGCTGTTGTGGGAGCAGCTTGACCGTATGGTACGCAAGAAGTGCCCATCAAGCCAATCCAACTTGTGGGAGGGGCTTCTGGAAGCATGGGATGAAATTTCTCCCGATTACCTCAGCAAATTAACAACTAGAATGCCAAAGGTCTGCAATGCTGTAATTGCTGCAAATGGAGCATTCTTTGACGAAAGCAAAGTTTGAAGGAGAAAATTATTATTTTAAATAAAAATCATTATTTCTAACCTTGTCAATGTCTTGACTATATTTTCTAGTCATTTTGCCACTCATTTGATAAATATAAGTGTGAGTTTTCATGGAAAACACAAAATTGTCTGGGTGACCCCAAACTTTCGAACGGTAGTGTATCTATCTATCGATCGATCGATCGATCGATCTATCTATCTATCTATCTATCCATCTATCTATCTATCTATCTATCTATCTATCTATCTATCTATCTATCTATCTATCTATCTATCTATCTATCTATCTATCTATCTATCTATCTATCTATCTAGTCCACCGCCCAGCAGCACCAGCTTGAATTTCAGGCGGATGCACGCGCTAGGATCCGGATTCTTGGTTCCAACGTTTCCAATATATCCAAAAATAGACAGCACTCCAATTCAAATTTGAAAAAAATGGGTTTTTCTGTCTATCTACAGGGACGTATTTAGATTTGATGCTGCCCTATGCACTTTTAGTGCTGAAGCCCCCCATACAGCGTAGCTCGCTGACATTGCAGCTCCAGCGCTGGTTCCAGGAAAGGGAAGAAATAATTGTTTTGCTTTTTTATGTGTTACTAATGTTTCTTGTGTGTGATGAATTGGGTTTTGTTGCAGGTTCAGTTCTTGGACTACTTTGGATTTAAGGACTAATTCGATTACGGCGTTTTTTGATTTCAATAAAATGGTTAACGAGGGTTGTGTACGTTTTTTATTTCAGTAAAGTATTTTTTCTATGTGTCTGTGTCACTTTTGAATTTTATTACTATTGCCACTCTCTGATTGACAGCGTCCATTACTAAGGCAGGGCTTAGTGTTAGCCGGTGAAAAGGCCCATTATTACCCCATATCCACGGCCACTAGGGGTACCGGGAAGAGCCGGGTACGATCCAGAACCCGACCATCTGAAGTAATGGTCGGTTACTGGGCGGCCGCAGACTGATATCATCGGGCTCGGAAAGCCTAAAAACCATGGGCCTTTCCACCCTGGTAATTCTAGCCTGCTGCTGCTATGTTGTATCTGTCTGATCATGGAAAACGGGTCCCCATGTTATTTTTTTTCACTATATGATGCGGAAATACTTGTATTTTTTTATTTTAGCACAAGGCCTCAACATAACAAAATGTGAAAAAAGTGAAAGGGTCTGAAATCTTTCCGAATATACTATAGATTGATCACTGCAAGCTAGGCCTTAGCATCTAATATTAGGGCCAAGCTCTTGTGGTTATACCCTTTAAAGCGTACCTAACTTTTCAGAATATGCTGTCATATGTGTGTACATGAGGAATAACACTATTTCTAGTCATTATATGACTTGGATTCTGTATTTTTTAGCAGTTTTGTTCTCTGAAGGTGCTATTTCTAATGCTCAGTTGTCTCTGAGCTAATGGGCAGAGTCTAAAGACTATCATGTCGTTAGCAGCATGGAGATGATTATACAGCAGTAATGAGCAGTATAGCTGTGAATCCAGCACTGGGGTGAGATATAACTTACCAGGAAGCTGCTGCAGTGTCTGTCTGTGTCTTTCTTTACCTGCTCCTAACTTCCATCTCCATAGACTTGTATGGGCAGCGTGTCTGTGTCTGACTCGCTCTCTCTGTGCGACCTCCTCCTGCTCCCCCCTCTCCATAGACGTATAGCCAGGCACTGAAGAGACACAACCACCTTCTGCAGTCCGTCAATTCTGCTCTGTAACAAGGGACGGATTTTGCGTGACAACAGGAAGTAGAGAGCAAATTACAGGAAGGGAGACACCTAGTGGCAGTAACTTCACCCAGAATTTGCATAGATAATACAACATTTTAACAGTAAGTAAAGTTGATGCATATCAAGGTATACTATTATATTAGCATATATTGATTGAAAAGTTAGTGTCCATTTAAAGTATTTTTTTGACCACTCCCTAAACCAGAACATTTGATAATCTGACACATATTTGCCCCACTAATAGTAGGTTAAAGGAATTTCATTGCACAGATATGTCCTAAAATCCTAACAACCATGATAATTATGGCTTTTCATATTTAAAATATTACAAATCACGACAAGCTAAAACTGAGAATTCCTAACACTCTGCAGTTGAAATTATTTGATTTACAGAGTTTCAATGTAGAACGTGAGTATGTGCATGTCCTTCACCCATTTCCTTCAGTATGTCTATGTTTTTATTGGGAAAAGCTAACTTTATAAATGAATAGCTTTCTTTCTAAATAGAATTTTACTGTATGTACAATAAAGCCAAATAAGATCTATATTTAAATATTTGTGGAAGTCATCTTAAAGGTTTCAATATGTCGAAGGTGCAATTTGTGCTGTTTATTTGCAATTTCACCACAGATCTGGTTTTTCCTTTTCTCGCATAAGGTCACTATTTTGGCTTGATTTAGAAACTACCTCATGTGGCTCTATCAAAACCAGTGTTGAGGAAAATCTGAGCTATAGGTTCAAAACGACAGCATTTATAGAGGTGCCTGGTAAAATCATGTACACAGCAGCACCAACCACCGGTTTATATGGGGAAAATCAAAGTAAATATTACAGATGGTTTTCCTAGGTAAAATACATACAATTTTTTTTTTAGGTTTTGATATTTATTGCCTCATAGATAGTTACACTTAATATACTGCATTACATCTTACTTATTTTTCTTTGGATATGGCATAGTTCTATAACATCCAATTCTATATTATAGCAGCCCAAATGAACAAGATTGGCCCTCATTTATGAAAACTAGTGCAGATAACGGTATAGTCCCATACCAACCAATCAGATCAATGCTTTCTTTTTTATAAAGAAATAGAAGCGGACATAAATTGGCAAAATAAACAAACACAAGGATATAGCAGTACTCTGCGGGCGCTAAGATATACGCAAACATTGAATATATTGGTTATTTCATACTGCATTGCCGATATATTTTGACTATATATATAAAGTTCTTATTGCCTATCTGCCACATCGGTCCCTAGCCTAAACAGACTCACCTCTCTCCTGGGCCTAGGCCTACGAATGAATTCAGGGTGGACAGGAACCGGCTACATTCTAATTAAAACCAGCATTGGGGGGCAGGAGGAGTTCATGACCAAGATGGAGGCAGTCACCACCTCCATATGTACAATGCAAAGACAAAGTTAGTCAACACCTCCTAACAAAGTGAAATAAATTGGACCATCTTGGTCGTGCACTCCATTGTTTTGTGCCTAGGCTTGCAAAAACGTCATGTTGAGTGCATGTATTTTTTTATTTTTTTTTGTTTAATTGTCTTTAATTAATAAATGCCTATCTGAATACATTGATGGGTTTATATTATGTATTAGGTCTTTAAGATTGAGCAACCCAATGTGGTGGATGCAACTACTTGGATTTGATTCCGAGCAGTATCCACTGCGATTGAAGATGGTTTTCATGCACCATTAAGTCTAATGTGCTTATTATTTAATTGAACTTGGTGAGTGCAATACCTTCCTGGTAATTAGAGTTCTCCACCTTTACTGCCTACTACATTATATGGCGTGGGTATTTGTCTCTTTATGTTTTTGTATATGCTGTTTCTGAGGATCATCCGTACTTTAACACCTTGCTGCCTGCCATATCGGGACATCTGAATTTTTCTCCAAAGGGGTTTTTGCACTGACACCATTTTGTTAATTTCTTTTTATGACCTTCCGTAGCAAAATGACTGTTAGAATACAATTGGTTACATGTAAAAAAAATAAAAAGAAATATTCCACCAGAAAATAATCATGCTTCTTAACTTAAACAGACAGTATTTACGCCTTTTGTCTTTATACGTATTGCACCGTATTATGAAGTTGTATGATCATATAGAAAAAAAACGATGCCACTGTATGAAATCTGCAGCATACATTTAATAGCTTGTTCATTGATTAACTATTTAATTTCACTCAATGCTATCATTTAAGTTAATGATGAGTTCAGGCTTAATGATCAGTGACGATCAAAAGTTCTAAATTCCCATTGAAATCCAATTTTTTTTTCCACATTTTTTAAATAACACACACATAACTTTTGAAAAAAAATTGTCTTTTCCAGTCACATCCTTACCCATGATTTTTCCTGTGCATTAGTTAAAACCTCTATGGCTGCCATAACATGGGTTTTTACCCTTCTTCCCTATACTCCTGAACATATCACTTAACAATAGGGTAGGATTGTCCTTCAGGAACCTCAATAATTAGCTAAAGTGTTTGCATTGTTTGTTTATTGCATTTTTTTTTTTTTAGTATGAAGAAGAGCACTTTAAATCTCGAAATATTTATATATATATATATATGCCGTATTCTTTTATAATAAAAAAAAATCTTAACAATACTGTACACGTTTTTTGGATACAGTACAAAGTGTTGTTCCTATAAAAAAATATTAAGTATCAACTTTTTTCTAATGCTTTGTTCACAACGTGATCGTATGAATGGGTTTTGCTCATTACCAAAACAGGAGAAATAAATTGAAGTCCTGATTCCATTAGAAGCTGTGACAAGCGTGCAAAAGAAAAAAGAACACACATTGTACTTGTACAGCTATTGTACACAAAGGAAGTACATAAAAATGTAGGGCTTTCAAAACTAATTTACTAATCAATCATAGCATGGAGGAAGTAGTTCTGAAAGAAAGTTGGCTAGATGCCTTGCAATGTTTAAGATGACTTAAAACCAAGAAGACATGTAATTCTTTGTGGGTTATTCTTGATTAGTCTTCTAAAACTTTTTGTTACTTAGAGTAAGAAGAAATAGAGTAGAATTTTCCTTCTAAGGTATACAGCATTCAGAAAAAGTACTTGGCCTCTTAATGATGTTCCCTATTACTGCATTTTTTGTCACTGAATAATTTTTTAACAGAATGTTTTGTTAGGCAAGAAAAAATACCTAAATCAATCAATTGAATTTTTACTTAAATGAGTTGTCCTATCTGGAAAACCATTTCTTAGAATCACTGAGCTGCCATGTAATAAATAGTCAGCAGGTTGGTTAGAGTGAGAGCAGATATTGCAGAGGGTAACCTACCTCTATGACGTTTATGTGCCCTAGCAGGGCATTTGCAAAGGAGTTTTGCCATCTCAGCAATGTGCTCCACATGTGCATGGCGTTTTATGCACCTTTCCAGCTCATACAACTCTATATTTTAGCTTGTGACAGTGTAAAAACGATTTTGCTACTTCATCATCCTACTACTCTTATTACATTGAATTATGACATTTTTCTGTTGAATGAAATAGCATAGTAGGGATCTGGTGATCACCATCAAGTTTCTACTCCAAATAAAAATGTTGTTATTAAACCTTTATCGTATATCAACTTGGGAGGAAATCTCACCATTTTATTATAACCAGTTAGTGACCGGCCCATCGTGTTTCTACGTCGGTCACTAACGGGCCTTATTCCAATGCCATAGACTTTTTACGTCGCGGCATCGGAATAAGTTTACAGAGCAGGGAGCTGTCAAATCTCCCTGCTCTCAGCTGCTAGAGGCAGCTGAGGGCTGGGAGCGTCCCTGCTCTGCCGGGTGAGATCAATATTAGTATCGATCTCACACGTTTAACCCCTCAGATGTGGTGCGCAATAGCGAGCACCGCATCTGAGTGGTTTTGGAGAGAGGGAAGGAGCTCCCTCTCTCTCCCACCGACACCCGGCGATACGATCGCCGAGTGTTGGTGTATCCAATGGCAGCCGGGGGTCTAATAAAGGCCCCCAGGTCTGCCTGGAGTGAATGCCTGCTAGATCATGCTGCAGGCATGACCTAGCAGATGCCTGTCCGTGTTAAACGGACAGGCAGTAATACACTGCAATACAAAAATATTGCAGTGTATTATAAATGCGATCGCAGAATCGCATATTATAGTCCCCTAATGGGACTAGTAAAAAAGTGAAAAAAAAGTTTAATAAAGTTAATTTTAAAAAAAATGTGAAAAAAAATGAAAAACCCAGCTTTTCCCCTCACAAAATGCTTTACTATTAAAAAAACAAAATAAAGTTAAAAAGTTACACATATTTGGTATCGCCGCGTCCGTAACGACCCCGACTATAAATCTATTACATTATTTAACCCGCACGGTGAACGCCGTAAAAAATGTAATAAAAAACTATGGAAAAATTGCTGTTTTCTGTGAATACTGACTTTAAAAAAATGTGATAAAAAGTGATCAAAAAGTCGCATCTACTCCAAAATGGTACCAATAAAAACTACAAGTCTTCCCGCAAAAAAAAGCCCTCATACAACCACATCGGCGAAAAAATAAAAACGTTACGGCTCTTCAAATATGGAGACACAAAAACAAATAATTTTGAAAAAAAAGCGTTTTTACTGTGTAAAAGTAGTAAAACATACAAAAACTATACAAATTTGGTATCGTTGCAATCATAACAACCCGCTAAATAAAGTTATTGTGTTATTTATATCACACGGTAAACAGCGTAGATTTAAGATGCGAAAAAGAGTGGCGAAATTTCAGGTTTTTTTCTATTTCCCCCCAAATTAAAGTTAATAAAAGTTAATCAATAAATAATATGTTGCCCAAAATGGTGCTATTGAAAAGTACAACTTGTCCCGCAAAAAACAAGACCTTATACAGCTATGTCGACGCAAAAATAAAAACGTTATAGCTCTTGGAATGCGACGATGGAAAAACTTAAAAAATGGCTTGGTCATTAAGGTCCAAAATAGGCTGGTCATTAAGGGGTTAAACTTGTTTTATTTATTATGTTGCAAACAACAGTAAATACAACACACTAATATCACAGTACAGTTAAACAACATGAAGAATTCAGATATTCATAGTCAGTGCAATCAGCATAATGTAACAGTGAAAAGGTATACGTTTAAATTACTAAGGTGTGAAATTACTGCCTGTATAAACGTTTAAAATGATTCTTTATTATCAAATTGATTAAAATTGGTAGGGCACAAAGTGCCAAAAGATCCAGGTACAGGCGTTGGCAACCAGATCAAAAGCGCAGACTGAATTGTATGTGAAACAAAGGAGACAGTCAGCACGCACCCATTCATGGATGCCTGATTGTATCAAGGTGAATTATCACAAAAACCAATTCAGAGTGCTTAGCAAATATTGATGAAATCTGATTGCCACAGATTAGTTAGCAGGCACACTCCCAACGCGTTTCTGCACCATGTAGGGGAGCGTCCTCAGGGGTACGAGTTGCCTGATTTATTAACGTAGAGTTAAGAAAGAGCCTGTCAGCTGATATTCAGCTGTTCGTTAGGTGTAACGGCGCATATGAGACATCTGATGGTGGTCTAATGCGCGCCGAGGAAACTAGGAAGTTTTATCAACACAAGCCCCACCCATAGAGGCGTAGCGTAGTGTCGGGCTGTCCAATGAGGGAGTACGGCGTGTAGAAACCCACGCCCCCACACACAGGGCAGCCCATGGTAACCACGCAGCCAATGAGAGAGATGCATTAAGCATCGCTGGTAACAAGGGGGAGCTCAAGGTGGCCAAAACATACAGCGCCGATATCACGGCTGGAGTAGGCGCCATGTATGCGACACAGGAAATCTAGTGAGCACATCACTGCACACAAATCAGCACAAAAGCGTATCAACGGCAGAAGCCAAACAAGAAAAGGATCATCAGATCCATTATTAGAAAAACCGTACAAGGATGAAATCAGGAAACAGATCTCATGGCACACAGATGTCAAAGAGAAGTCAGCGCCAGTGTATTACTAGATGGGCAGAGCATATTATAGGAAAGGAAGATAGGATATAGACTCGTTGAGGCCCAGTGGCTTGATGGTTTGCATCCTGAAGATCCACTGTGCCTCCTTCTGTAAGATACGTCTATCCCACGGGATAGACGTATCTTACAGAAGGAGGCACAGTGGATCTTCAGGATGCAAACCATCAAGCCACTGGGCCTCAACGAGTCTATATCCTATCTTCCTTTCCTATAATATGCTCTGCCCATCTAGTAATACACTGGCGCTGACTTCTCTTTGACATCTGTGTGCCATGAGATCTGTTTCCTGATTTCATCCTTGTACGGTTTTTCTAATAATGGATCTGATGATCCTTTTCTTGTTTGGCTTCTGCCGTTGATACGCTTTTGTGCTGATTTGTGTGCAGTGATGTGCTCACTAGATTTCCTGTGTCGCATACATGGCGCCTACTCCAGCCGTGATATCGGCGCTGTATGTTTTGGCCACCTTGAGCTCCCCCTTGTTACCAGCGATGCTTAATGCATCTCTCTCATTGGCTGCGTGGTTACCATGGGCTGCCCTGTGTGTGGGGGCGTGGGTTTCTACACGCCGTACTCCCTCATTGGACAGCCCGACACTACGCTACGCCTCTATGGGTGGGGCTTGTGTTGATAAAACTTCCTAGTTTCCTCGGCGCGCATTAGACCACCATCAGATGTCTCATATGCGCCGTTACACCTAACGAACAGCTGAATATCAGCTGACAGGCTCTTTCTTAACTCTACGTTAATAAATCAGGCAACTCGTACCCCTGAGGACGCTCCCCTACATGGTGCAGAAACGCGTTGGGAGTGTGCCTGCTAACTAATCTGTGGCAATCAGATTTCATCAATATTTGCTAAGCACTCTGAATTGGTTTTTGTGATAATTCACCTTGATACAATCAGGCATCCATGAATGGGTGCGTGCTGACTGTCTCCTTTGTTTCACATACAATTCAGTCTGCGCTTTTGATCTGGTTGCCAACGCCTGTACCTGGATCTTTTGGCACTTTGTGCCCTACCAATTTTAATCAATTTGATAATAAAGAATCATTTTAAACGTTTATACAGGCAGTAATTTCACAATCAGCATAATGCAAACAATTAGGCCCCATGCACATGAACGTGCTTTTGCGGCCGCAATTCCCCCGAAAATCCACGGGAGAATTGCGGCCCCATTTATTTCTATGGGGCCATGCACACGACCGTAGTTTTTACGGTCTGTGCATGGCCCGGGAGCCCGCACCGCAGAAAGAACGAACATGTCTTATTACGGCCGTGTTCTGCGGTCCGGGCTCATTGAAAATAATGGCCGCGGCCATGTGCATGTCCCGTGATTTGCGGGCGGCTTGCGTCTGACAGTCCGCTGCCGGCCGGCCCGAAAATCACGGCCGTGCACATGGCTACGGTCGTATGCATGAGGCCTTAGAGTTATACAGAATCAAAATAGAAAATAACAACACAACAATTTCTCTATGCCGCTTAAGCTTCTTGTATAGAAGTAAGTATAAGAAAAAGCAAGGTAATGCAGGACAACTAAAGATTAGCAGGCTGGAGAGTGATACGTAATTCATGAGTGAGCTACATCTATAGTCTCAGGGGAATCTAACCACAAACCCCATACTTTATAAAATTTGTCAGGGCACCCACAGTGTTGATAAACTAGTCATTCGTAAGTTCTAACAGCGTTAACAAGTTTTTTTCCTTGTTAAGATGGTGGTCTATCTGCAACCCAGTGCAAAGTTTTTCCTCCTAAGAATAAAGACTCTTTTAAGAATATGCGTGTGTGATGTGTCCATTGCTCTTCATCTACAATGACAAATGAAGTGATCATAGGAGTATTCGGCATAAGGACAGATAACAGAGATATGAGGAAGCAAAATACCCATGTCCAAAAGGTAGAGATGGAAGGGCAGTCCCACATAAGATGCCAAAAAACTGCTTCTATGTGATAACATCTGTGACATGCAGAGGTGGGAGTCCTGCCCATCCGGTATAGTCTCGTAGGTGTATGATAGGCCTGACGTACGAGACATAGATGGATTAACTTATTATTAATTGCAGGAGAGACTGTTAAGTGGGAGCTCAATACATCACCCCTATCTTCATGGGTAAGGTCTGGAATTTGCGATAACCATTTGTCATATAAAGGCAATGGGGTTGAGGCAACTTTGGCAGAAAATAGGTGAGTGTACAATGCAGGAAAAAGGCCTCTAGGCCCCATAGATTTTAAAATACCTATAAGGGGGTACGTGGAGATAGTAATTTCCGTGGGTGGAAATTGTGCTTGGATGCTTGGAAGCTGGAGGTATCTATACCACTGCACCTGAGGGAGCTGGTGAGTCTTCTGTAATTCAAGAAATGTCAGAAAAGAGCTGTCACGATATACGTCGCCAAATCTTGTAACCCCTCTTGCCAAAATTTTGGGTCCGGTATAGTCTGTAAGGAAGGTAAGGCAGGGTTATGCCATAATGGCAGCTCAGGGATGGTATCCCTATAAATTAGAAGGAGCTTAGATGCCAAAAAGCCAGGGCCACTGTGTGTATAGGGATTAATGCGGATCATCGTGTAAATTCAGGGTATTCTAGAAAACAAATCAAACTTCTGCCAGCCACTAAGGAGGCCAAATAATGATTTATATCTGAAAAGGGGGCATCTTACAGCCTTACCCTCAATCAAACCACAGATCTGAAACGCTAGATAATATGTGTGTAGGTCCGAGAGTGCAAATCCACCATCCTCTTTGGGGCTTTGCATAGTTAATTTAAGTTTTGTGTGTGATGAGCCCCAGATAAATGCAATAGGTGAAGAATTAAGTGAAGGAAAAAAGGACGTAGGAACTTTAACAGGCATATGTTGCAGTATATAAAGACATTTGAGTTGTACAACTATTTTAAGAAAATTGATATGACCCACCACCGACAAGGGTAATCTGGACCACAATTTTAAATTCCCACTTGTGCCAACAATGGAATAATGGTTTCAGTTTTCGTGTTCGCATGGTCAAGAACTATAGTAAGTCCCAAATATTTAAATTTGGTAACGACAGCTAAACCATAATGTAACACTAAGGGGTCTGTGGTTGGATTAGGAACAGTGTTTTGCCAATTGACTCTTAAACCTGAAAATTGTGAAGATGTTTAGTAGCTGAACAGCATGATAAAGTAATTCATTGGGATTGCGCAAAAAAACAGAACCATATCATCCGCATATATGACTACCACACTAGCAGGGGCTTAGCTAAAGGCTCATGGGCCCTGGTGCAAGAATTCAGCATGGCCCCCCTACCCCTCCCAAACACCACCAGACCCGTGCTCATGATCATGTGAGTATGTCAAGTTTATATATTTTTCTCATAAAAATGTGAGTGGCATTATCTATAGTGGGGGCTCTATCTACAGTGGGGGGTCGTCTATATGTGGGCATTATATAAAAGGGGGGTCTATATGTGGGCCACTATATACAGGTGGTTCTATATGTGGGGCACTAGCTACAGGGGAGGTCTGTATGTGGGGATGTGGGGCACAATCTACAGGTGGGGTCTATATGTCGGGATGTGGGCCACTATATACAGGGTGCTCTATATGTAGGCCACTATATACAGGGGGCTCTATATGTGGGCCACTATATACAGGGGGTTCTATATGTGGGCCACTATCTACAGGGGGGTCTATATGTGGGGCACTATCTACAGGGGGGTCTATATGTGGGGCACTATATGTGAGACACTATACAGGGGTGGGCTATATGTAGAGCACTATCTATAGGGGAGCTATTTTTTTAGGGTACTTTCTATAGGGGTGGGCTATATGTGGGACACTGTATACAGGGGTAGGTTACCTGTGGGGCACTAGCAACAGGGTGGCTATATGTAGTGCACAGTCTACAGGGGTGGGCTATATGTGAGACACTATATACAGGGGGAGCTATATGTGAGACACTATCTACAGAGGTGGGCTATACGTGGAGCACTATCTATAGGGGAAGCTATATGTGGGGCAGCACGGTGGCTCAGTGGTTAGCACTATTGCCTTGCAGCTCTGGAGTCCATATGTGGGCACTATCTACAGGGGCTTCTATGTAGGTCACTATCTACAGGGGGCTATGGGGGCACTATCTGCAGGTGGCACAGTGTGTGTGTGTGTGTGTGTGTGTGACAGTGTATGGTGCTATTATAATCAGGGACACAGTGTATGGCACTATTATAGTTAGGTGCAGTGTATGCTGCTTTATTATATTTAGAGGTTTTGAGAATTTTAACTTTGTTTATAGGTGCAGAAATGTTTTAAAAGTGAGAAGCTGAAGACATCTGAGCGGAAAACTGCAGAAATTGGTCATGGCCGGTAGAAATCCATCATAGATGTCTGGACCGGAGGGAGAAGAAAAGAACTAGAATCTGAGACGTCACCAGTTAGTCACTTAATGTAAATGTTTATTCTGTCTCTAATCAGTATTGTAGTCACTGTGTGATCTGCAGCTAGATGATGGTGATATGATATTTTTTTTGTGAAACAGCATCTCCCAGCATATCCTTACCATTGTTCGAACCATGCTGGGAGCTGTAGTTTTACGCTGTACAAACCTATACGGCAGAGGTTGCACTAAATTGAGCTGTATTTGTTCTGGTGTTGTATTTATGTACTGATCTTGGTTCTGATACTGTATTTAAGTACTGAGCTTTGTTCTGGTGCTGTATATACGTATGAGATTGGTTTTGGTGCTGTGTATATATGTAATGAGTTTTGTTCTGGTGCTGCATATATATACTGAGCTTGGTTGTAGTGCTGTATTTATGTACTGAGGTTGGTTCTGGTGCTGTTTTTATGTACTGAGGTTGGTTCTGGTGCTGTGTATATGTATGGGCTTGGTTCTAGTGCTGTATTTATGTACTGAGCTTTGTTCTAGCACTGTATTTATGTACTGAGCTTTGTTCTGGTACTGTATGTATGTCAGAGCCTTGTTCTGGTGCTGTATATATGTACTGAGCTTTGTTCTGGTGCTGTATATATGTACTGATCTTGGTTGTGGTACTGTATTTTTGTACTGAGCTTGGTTCTGGTACTGTATATATGTCAGAGCTTGGTTCTGGATCTGTAGTTTATATAGGATATATTTATAATAACAAAATTGCAGGGCAGATGGAATTGTTCTCAATTCATTGTATATTTAACGGAAATCTGTCAGGTAGTTTTAACCCCTTGAACTGCCTCCATGCAGAAAATACATGACCTGACAATATTTCCAAACATTCCCTTGTATGTTTTTTTCAGATGCAGCAAAATCCTTAAAATCCACTTTTAAAACGGCGCACACTATATGCTAATTACTCATTAGAGGGTCATGGGGCGGTGCCGCTATCCTGAAGAGTCACATAGTCCTGCCTCCAAACCCACCTTTCTATGTTTGAGTGACATCTCCCTGGCTGATACAACTTTCTTGGGTGTGCCATTGCCTTGTGGCACTATACACAAGGGGGGGCTGTGTGGCACTCTACACAAAGGGGGGCGGTGTGGCACTATACACAAGGGGGATCTGCGTGGCACTATACACAAGGGGGAGCTGTGTGGCACTATATACATGGGGGAACTGTATGGCACTATTTACAAGGCGGAGGGCTGTGGCTCTATCTACAGGGGGCTGAGTGTGGCGCAATCCACAGGGGTCTGTGTGCTGCACTTTCTACTAAGGGGGGCTGTGAGCACTGTATACAAAGGAGTGGGGCTATGTGGCACTATATACAGTGGGAGCTGTACAGCGCTATATACAGTGGGGGCTTTATGGCGATATCTACAGGGGGGCTGTATGGCACTATCTACAAGGGGGAGATGGGGGTGCTATCTACAAATGGGGTGTTACACTGTCTATAGGCAGGGCTATATAGCACTGTCTACAGGGGGGCTGTATGGCACATTCTACAGGGGGCACTATTTATAAGGGGGGCCACTTGTTGCAACCGGGGGGGGCCCCGGTCAATAGTTTGCTATGGGGCCCAGTCTTTCCTAGTTACGCCCCTGCCGTGACATCTGAGGAGACCGGCCCGTAACCAGGAAGCGCCAGAGAATTTATTTAATCATTAGCACGCTGTGTGGCAGTGGGGGCTGGTTGCAACTGCGACCCCTATAGCTACACCACTGCACACTAGATCTTCCATCCCATAGTATACCCATCCCCAATGGGGCAGCTCTTGGTCAAATCACAATCACCTCGATGGCAATCGCAAATAAGGCCGGGGAAAGGGGACAGCCCTGTCGTATGCCACGGGAAAGGACTTAGAGGGGATGCCATTGACTACTACATTGGCTGTAGGGGGATCTATAGATGAGCTGAATCCAAGCCTGAAACTTAGGGCCAAAGCTTTGTAAGCAAGCTGTTAGGAAACGTCTCTCTAGGGTTGCAATGACTACTAGTCTAGCATCTGGGCAGTTTTGGTTTGAGTTGCAGAGCCAATCTAATGTCTCCGTTTGCATCCTATCAAATTCTAGGGTGGAGTATTTAAGTCTGGTCAGTTCCTTCTCAGTTCCTTCATTTGTGCTTGTGAATTTCTTGGTGAATGAAAGTAACAGATCAATCTCCTGATTATACCCTCTATTACCTGACTATTTGGATTCCTGGAACTGGACCTTGGCTTTGTCTTTAGATTAACCCTTTTGCTTACTGATTTCGACATTGTGCTCTCGGCTGGTTTTGACCTCTGCAATTCCTGGTAAATCTTCTGTTTTGTGATTTGGACGTACAGCCTCTCCTGCTTGTGAACTCTATTTGCCGATTACCCCTCCGGCTTGTTTGGTTTTCTGTTCTGGTTTTGCCTGCATTGCACCTCCTGTTCAACACTGTATTCTGTTACTGCAGCATCTGTTCTATGCAGCCAAATCCAACCCGCCTTGCGGTGGGCTTTGGTGAAGACCATACAGTAGCCTTAGGCTCTGCTGATTAGTGTAGTGACAGATTTGAGGTAGCGGATTATTTGCATGCTTAATCCAGACAGTCTCTAGCTGCCTTTTGGGGAATCGCTTACAGGGCAATTCCATAAATGTGAACTCTGGGAATTGCTCAACTAATGATTCCATTACACAAGCCATAAGGAACAGCCATTGAACTGAGTCAAATGCCTCCATAGTATCATATTGTGTGCCCTGCCCAGTTGTATAGCCGTTTGGCCCCATACTATATTGATAGTTTGATCTGGGTGGATAAATGTTAGGATTACTTGATCTAATATCGTGGCTAGTATTTTGGTCAAGATTTTATAATCCGCATTAACCAAAGAAATTGGTCTATATGAGCCGCAATCTTTTATGATAGTGGCATCATAAAAAGTGGAATTGAGTGAACCAGTGAGTAGGGCTATGTTAAGGGTATCAAGTAATAATGGACTAAATCTCACAATTTTTAAGAGTTAAAAGGTGTAAGGCCTCATGCATACGATCATAGCCATGTGCACGGCCGTGATTTTCGGGTCGGACGGCCGCGGAGTGTCACCAACGGGCCGCCCGCAAATCACGGGCCGTGCACATGGCCGCGTGTATTAATTTCTATGAGCCTGGTCCAGGCTCCTGGGCCATGCACGGACGGTAGAAACCACGGTCGAATTGGATGGGGCCATAATATACCCGCAGATTTGCCGGGGAATTGCGGCCGCAAAAATATGTTCGTGTGCATGGGGCCTAAAAGTGTGAAAAGCATCAGTGAGAGTTAATATATTAATGTTTTTTTACACAAATAATCTTCAAATGAGATTAGTTCTGAGGCATACCCGAGGAGATACTTGAGAAACTTTAACCCAGCCTATATATATTTATACTTTTTATGGCTTACATACTAATGTAGATCTTTTCCTCTAGGTTTATCCAAATGTCACAGTTTCCATAATCCTGCTTGTGCGGCATCATTTGTGATAAGTTCAAATTCTGGCATTTCTCATGACTCACTTATATTTTTAAGGCTTTCTACTTGTATTGGGGGCATGTATTAGTCACAATGCAGTGCGTTATTTGGAAACATCTGCTTCTTCTTAAAATTACTTTTGCATCAATCTTTTTGTTCCTTTTTGTTAAAAAAAATGCTGACTTTTTCAATGGAAATCACATTTCTGTTATAAATAAATGAAATAATGAAACACAATAATAACTCGAGGAAGTTCTAAGTTTGTGTCAAACAGGAGAAATTTGTATAACTCAAAAATAAATGTAATAAGTCGCAGAATGGGCAAAAGTGAATCACTGCAAGTAGAATGATTCAGTGGAGAGAACACACTTCTTAGCAGTCACTTTGCTATGTGCGGAGTCTTTCCAAGTTTTAAACTTCATTTGTAACTGCACAGAAATGTTTTTAATTTACGGGAAAGCTCTGGAAGACACAGTAGACACCCACACAGCTGTTACTTCTAGAGGCTCTCTATATAGAGAGCTCTCAAGCATTTATTTCCCACAATACATTTAGAAAAAATGATGTTACAGCAAGCCGTGCAGATGTCATACCTAAAAACGTTATATATGGAACTATAAAATTGCCAGAAGTCAGTGCTGTTCATAGAAATATTATTGGATGCTCCAGGTGTTTACTTTAGGAGATTTAACCCCTTAATGAGAAAAAAAAATTTGTGTTTCAGTACTTTTTTTTTTTTATAGATTTTGTTCACAAACTGCAATATTTTATTTTATTTTTTTTAAGGGGGGGGGGGGGGTGTGTATCCCAAATCATTTTAGTATAGCTTTTGTTTCAAGATATACAAGGCTTGTTTTTATACAATTTTTATAGTAATTTTTATTTTCTGCTTTCGTTTTACCAAGGGAAAATTGAGCAAAACGTACAAAAAAAAATAGTTTTGCATTTTTACTATGCAGTTTTCCACTGTATTCGGGACAACCTTAGAAGCCTTTGTTACAGGGAAAAAGCACCCTCTGTGGTGAAATTAGACAACATTAATTGGTTAATATTTTATTTTCTATAAAATACTAATGTGCATATTTTTTAACCATTGGAACCAGAATATAAAGCCATTTGCACTATGCATGTCAGATTATAAAAGTGGAGTAAAAATTGCTTACTGCTTGACCAGGATTTAGATACATTTATGTAATTAAAAAGGCGCAAATCAGAAAAAAAGTTGCATCTCTACTCCATAAGGCCCTGGTCCATGCCATAATCTTAGCTAGTGAGAAAGTTAAAAGCAGTGATTATGTTGTGATAAATTTATCAAAGAAGGCACATGCAGTTATAAATTTGTCCCAACATATGTCACTAAAATAATCTAGCTTTCACTTAGACACTAGCTAAAATAATGCCACTTTGATAAATGTGCGCCATAGTGTTAGTGTAAGTCCATTCATGTATAGATGATAGACACTATTGCATCATTGATGTAGCTGAAGGAAACTTATCCCTTCTTTCTTACAAAGATTTAACAAATAGGTAACATGTTCTTTGCATCTTCCATTCCCTCATACCATCACACCAGTACACAGTGTGCCATTTAGAACTCCACATCTTTTATTAATACATGGTGGTCTATGGGTGGTGTATGTCCTTATTAGGACTCAAGCACACTTCAGTATAATGCTTCGGTGTGGTATCCGATTTTTTAACGTATAGCACACTGACCCATTCATTTCTATGGTGCCTTGCACACCTGTGTTATTTTAACAGTTCCATGCGTCCGTTCCGCGAAAAATAGAACAGGTCCCACACCTGTTCGTTTTTAGCGGATCAGTCTTGGCCTTTCTATTCATTTGGTCCGTTTGAACAACGGACTGCACACGGAAAGCATCTGGACAGTGACGTCAGGGGCTGTTCCTGAAGCGGAATCCCCGGCCGAGTGTTCTCGACGCTCTGGATGGGGATTCCGCTCCTGGAGAAGCCCTGTCGTCACTATCCATATATGGACGGTGACTTCAGGGGCTCCTACTGGAGTGGAATCCTCAGCCACAGCTTGGCCGATGCTCTGACTGGGGATTCCGCTCCTAGAGGAAGCCCCATTGGAGCTATCTATAGGGATGGGGAGGTTAGCACTATCTACAGGCAGGGTGGCACTATCTTCAAGGATGGTGTGGCACTATCTACATGGGGACTGTGGAACTATATGGGCACTATCTACATGGACTCTGCAACTTTATATGTGGGCACTGTCACTTAATATGTGGGCACTGTGGCACCAACTACATGAGAACTGTGGCAATATATGGGCACCATCTACATGGGCACTGGCACTTTATATGTGGGCACTGGCACTATCTACATGGGCACTGTGGCACTATATGGGCACCATCTACATGGGCACTGTGGCACTATGGGGCACTGGCACTTTTTTGTGGCCACTGGTGCTTTCTATGTGGGCACTGTGGTGGTATGTGGGCATTGTCACATCTATGTGGGCACTATCTACAGTGGGCACCGTGGCACTATCTACAGGGGAATTGTGGCACTATGGAGAATTATACTGTATGGGGGCATCTGTGTGGGCATTATACTGTATGGAGCAGCTATGAGGGCATTATGCTGTATGGGGACAACATGGGGCATTATACTGTATGGGGGCATCTGTGTTGACTTTATACTGTATGGGTGCATCTATGGCGGCATTATACTGTATTGGGCATTATACAGTGCGGGGGCAACTATTTAGCATTATACTGTGTGGGGGCAGCTATTTGGCATTATTCTGTGTGGGGTAAGCTATTTGGCATTATAATGTGTTGGGGCAGCTATAGTGGCATTATACAGTGTGGGGGTTCTATGGGAGCATGATACTATGTGGGCTGAAACGGGTGTGTATCGGCAGGGATTGGGTGGGGTTAGAGGTTTGGCTTAAAAGAAGAAAACTTTGGCGCACTGTATCGGTTGTCCCTGTTTGCGATACTTGAAACTTGGGAGGTATGGTTATGTTGGATAAATCTGTTTGAAGAAATTTGTCTTCAAGGCACGATTAAAACTGGGAATACTAAGAGCAAGTCTGATGTTTCGGGGCAGTGAGTTCCACAAAATGTCTGGAGCACGGGAGGAGTCCTGCAGACGGTAGTGAAGAGGCTGAGTGAAGAGCACAAGTTGGTCTGCAAACAGAGATGAGAATAGAAATGTATGATGGTGCTGCATTGTGGATAGTTTTGTAGCCTAGGAGGAAAGTTCTGCAAGAAACGGGTAACCAGTGTAATGAGCAGTAGAGGCATTATTATAAATGCTAGACAAAGCGATCAACCTCGCTGCTGTGTTCATGGTGAATTGAAGCAGAGCCAGTCTGTTTAGTTGAATTCCAGTTAATGGCAAGTTACAGTAATCTAGATAAGAAAATATTAGGGCCCGGATAAGTGTTTTAGCATTGTCCGTGGTGAGGTAGGGACGGATACGAAAGATACTTCTTAGGTGAAGATGACAGGATTTGGCAATGGATTGAATGTGAGGAAGCAAGGACAGGTCAGTCAAGTATAACTCTGAGACATCAGGCCTGGTGTCTAGGGAAAATGGTGGTGTTATAGATGGAGATGGGAACATCAGATGTGGGGGAAGAAGATAAGGGAGGAAATAGAAGGAGCTCAGTTTTAGTAAAATTGTGTTTAACATATAGAGGGGACATAACAGCAGGGACAGCAGACAGACACAGTGTTTTCTATTAGATTAGTAGAAATGTTCTGTGACGAAGTATATATTGGGATGTCATCAGAATAAAGATGGTACTAGAAACCAAATCTGCTGATAGTCTGCCCAACTGGAAATAGAATTATTTGATTTTTATCCTAGACCTTTTTGGTGATACATGGAATTTATTGTTGACCGTAATTCATTATTAGCTTTATATTACGTCTGTATTTACACGTTAGTCATACAGCTTTGAAAATAAGCAGCACATACATGTAATTTACGGTAAGTTATTTGCACAACAGCATCACAAGAAGATGAGTACATAAGAAGATTATTCTTATCATGCCATCATGCAGTGCTCTCTGATTTTTATTGATTTATCTGAAATGTATTTGATTTAGAATTACCTTTCATAGAGAAATTCACGACATCATTTTACAAATAAATTGATTATTTATAAAATCTACCAAATATTCTTGCTACATTTCAATGAATAAAAGTACACTATGACTTTAAAATAGTCTATGACTGGAGATACTGTATATTGATAGATCCTGGAACTTAATTTGTCTGACCAAATAACAAATTTGGCTTTTGGCGACTCGCGGAAAAAAAAAGCCACATGTTCTTTCATCCAGCGGTTTCCGCCTCTCTAATCAATGGGAGGCAGAAAAAAACCTGCGGAGCTAGTTTCTGAGCATTTTTTGCTGCATTTGTTTTGCTGCAGTCCTTGCATTAGAGTCAAGGGCCACGAGCAAAAAACGTGCCTTACAACTATGCTGGCAGTTCAAAATCTGCCTCAAACTTCCTGAAGGAATTTTTAAGTCGATTTGTTCTGCCTGCAAAAAACTGTCTGAACTACCCCTGATAACTACTCTCATTCAATTAGACCAGGCAGGCAAGCCAGCACCTTTGTATCTGCATTCTGGGTTTACTATCCATACAAGTAGATTTCGTTTAGGAGTAAGGGTATGTTCACTCAGGCTATTTTCAGCCGTTTTTCAGGCCATAAATGCTCTGAAAAACTGCTAAAAATGCGGGGGCTGAACTCCTCCAAACATCTGCCCATTGATTTCAATGGGAAAAATGGCGTTCCATTCCCATAGGGCGTTTTTTACGCGGCCGTTTTTGAAAACGGCCCCGTAAAAAAAGCCTCATAAAAAGAAGTGCATGTCACTTCTTGGGCCATTTTTGGAGCCGTTTTTCATTGACTCAATAGAAAAACAGCTCCAAAAACGTCCGTAAAAAAACGCTACAAAAAAACAAGTTGCTTAAAAAACGGCTTAAAATCAAGGGAAAACAGCTCGTATTTTCAGCCATTTTTTGTTAAAGAGGCTCTGTCACCACATTATAAGTGCCCTATCTCCTATATAAGGAGATCGGCGCTATAATGTACGTGACAGTAATGCTTTTTATTTAGAAAAACGATCTATTTTAAACCACTTTATGAGTGATTTTTAGCTTTATGCTAATGAGTTTTACTTTAGACCAAGTGGGCGTTGTACAGAGGAGTGTATGACGCTGACCAATCAGCATCATGCACTTCTCTCCATTCATTTACACTGCACTAGCAATATAGTTATATCGTTATGTACAGCTACATACACAAACACTAACATTACTGCAGTGTCCTGATAATGAATATACATCACTACCAGCCTGGACGTGATGTTTATTCAGAATCCTGACACTTCTGAATCTTTTCTGTGAAATTCCAGCAAGGCAAGCGTAATCTCGTTTGAAATGACAGGTTACATCGTAATCTCGTGAGATTACGCTCGCCTTGCTGGAATCTCACAGAAAAGATTCAGAAGTGTCAGAATTCTGTATTCTGCATTTTGTATCCAACTTTAGTTTTTTCACTGAGTAGAGGGTCATCTGACACATCAAACTTATCGAGAATTTCACAAGAAAAACAATGGTGTGCTTGGTTTTAACGTTACTTTATTCTTTCATGAGTTATTTACAAGTTTCTGACCACTTATAAAATGTGTTCAAAGTGCTGCCCATTGTGTTGGATTGTCAATGCAACCCTCTTCTCCCACTCTTCACACACTGATAGCAACACCGCAGAAGAAATGCTAGCACAGGCTTCCAGTATCCGTAGTTTCAGTTGCTGCACATCTCGTATCTTCACAGCATAGACAATTGCCTTCAGATGACCCCAAAGATAAAAGTCTAAGGGGGTCAGATCGGGAGACCAAGGGGGCCATTCAACTGGCCCACGATGACCAATCCACTTTCCAGGAAACTGTTCATCTAGGAATGCTCGGACCTGACACCCATAATGTGGTGGTGCACCATCTTGCTGGAAAAACTCAGGGAACGTGCCAGCTTCAGTGCATAAAGAGGGAAACACATCATCATGTAGCAATTTCAGATATCCCGTGGCCTTGAGGTTTCCATTGATGAAGAATGGCCCCACTATCTTTGTACCCCATATACCACACCATACCATCAATTTTTGTGTTCCAACAGTCTTGGAGGGATCTATCCAATGTGGGTTAGTGTCAGACCAATAGCGATGATTTTGTTTGTTAACTTCACCATTCACATAAATGTTTGCCTCATCACTGAACAAAATGTTCTGTGTAAACTGAGGGTCCTGTTCCAATTTTTGTTTTGCCCATTCTGCAAATTCAGTGCGCCGATCTGGGTCATCCTCGTTGAGATGCTGCAGCAGCTGGAGTTTGTAAGGGTGCCATTTGTGAGTAGCTAATATCCGCCAAAGGGATGTTCGACTGATGCCACTCTCCAGTGACATGCGGCGAGTGCTACGCTGTGGGCTCTTGCTGAATGAAGCTAGGACAGCCACTGATGTTTCTTCATTAGTGACAGTTTTCATGCGTCCACATTTGGGCAAATCCAACACTGATCCAGTTTCACGAACTTGGCAAGCAGTTTGCAAACTGTAGCATGGGAGATGGGTGGTCTCGTAGGGTGTCTTGCATTGAAATCTGCTGCAATGACCCGGGTACTGCGTTCACCAGACATCAACACAATTTCTATCCGCGCCTCACGTGTTAACCTCTGCGACATGTCAATGGCTGTAAACAAAGAGAAGCTTGTAAATAACTCATGAAAGAATAAAGTAACGTTAAAACCAAGCACACCATTGTTTTTCTTGTGGAATTCTCGATAAGTTTGATGTGTCACATGACCCTCTTCCCATTGAAAAAACTAAAGTTGGATACAAAATGGCCGACTTCAAAATGGTCAATGGTCAACACCCAGTTTAAAAAGTTTCCCCCCTCCCATATACTAATGTGCCACAAACAGGAAGTTAATATTACCAACCATTCCCATTTTATTTAGGTGTATCCATATAAATGGCCCACCCTGTATATAGCTAGTGCAGTGTAAATGAATGGAGAGAAGTGGATGACGCTGATTGGTCAGCGTCATACACGCCTCTGTACAATGCCCACTTGGTCTAACGTAAAAACACGCCCACTTGGGCATTAAAAAACTCATTAGCATAAAGCTAAAAATCGCTCATAAAGTGGTTTAAAATAGATCGTTTTTCGAAATAAAAAGCATTACTGTCACCTACATTACAGCGCCCATCTCCTTATGTAGGAGATAGGACACTTATAATGTGGTGACAGAGTCTCTTTAAGCGTGTGAACATACACTAACCGTGTCTATACATGCTAAAATATAGCAGTCCACATTGGGCTACTTTTCTGTCCACCCAAAATTGAGGGGATAATTATTAGTTGACAAAGTGAATACAGTAGAAAGCTGTCATTGGACTGTGTAAAGAGTCATTTAGCCAGGGAAGGACTTGCTGTATATTTTCTCAACTGCTTATATACTGTAACTGTGTGACTGACACCTTACAGAAGACTTAGCTATGTGCTGCTATAATACTAAGCAGCCACCCCTCCTAAATGATAAGCATGTGAGTGGATGTTCATCAATATTTTGCACCTGTGAGTTCTCCCTCATACGGCATTGTGGCAACCATCCTACAGCCAGCAGGTATCGTGCATTTCTCCTAGTCTAATTAATAGGACATGTGCATGATACTTGCTGGGCATCAGGCGGTTGACTTGGCAAAAATTGGCATGGCAGATGGTTATAATATGATCAAATATCAGCATTACCTAGTGGGGGGTGTATTAATTTGCTGCTGATGGTTTTCATTAATATAAAAATCAGCACTTGTTATTAGAGTTAGGGTAAGGCCACACGGAGCGGCCCTGACACGGTCGTGACGCGGCCAACAACTGTGCCGGCACCATGTTTGGCACGGCTGTCAAATACCCTGTTAATGGCCGCATATTATTGCAGGTAAAACGGCCCTTTACCTGCAAAATCGTTCGGCCATAAAGGGTATATTAATTTACCCTCAATAATGCGTGGCCATTAAACAGGTCGCTCCTCATATTGGCCACTCCGTGTGATCTTACCCTTAGTCATTTTTCTTTAAGATGAATACAATTAATGTGCTTTACTTTGGGTGAAAAATGTTTCTAATTAAGTTATGAATGTCATTTTAAACTAATATTGATTATTAACACATTGTTTTATACTTCGTCTTATTAATTATATACATGTTTTCTAAATGGCATTGCTTTTAAAACTTTCATTTACAGTCTAAATCCATTTGGAGTCACTTTCAATATTACATTTTAGAATGTTATTTGATCAAACTTGCAATTTCCGAAAGGATTTGGAAAGGATTTTGCAGCGTTTTAGTCACCAGGGAGGTCCAACAATGGCTGCCAAGATGCTCAGCAGTTCAAGCTCAGTCTCACTTCCAAACACATAAAACATTCTTGCTGTTAGAATTATTTCTTCAGCCTCAATCTCCAAGAGATTCTAATGTGTTTTTTTGTAAAAAAAAAAAAAGAGCTAATGTTTTAAATGATAAAGACTGTATATTGTTTAGGAATACTAAATAACTACTTTATGAAATCTCTCTATTGTGCAATATCAAAAAGAAAGATTGTAGAATAAAATAAATTTACTATTCTCTCTTTATAGGAGAAACAGAAATGACTCAAGAGAATCGCTTTAACAGAATAAAATTACTTGTGTAAAAGGAAACATATTTTATCACAATTAAATAATACTATGAAAGTTTCTATATTTATTAATTGTAAGCCTAATATGTCTAAGCACGCTATGTGCTATTGTTCCTATTTAAATAGGCACTGCACTTTGAATTTTTACTAAATCAATAGTATAAGTGAATATGTAATATATTTTGCAATATATTTTATCCATGGAAAATGCCTCTTCATCTACTTATCAGCCCCCCCCCCTCCTCATTCACCCTAAATTTCGGCAATTTTAAGGCCATCTTGTCAAAAACTGAAGCATTTAATATTTCTCTACCAGTCTCTGTGATTCATATTCTGCGGAGTAATTTTGCATTCACAAGGCACGACCAAAGTATTATGTGTCTTGGTGTTAAGATTCCTGCGCAGTTACACCTACTTCTCCGCTATAGTCCCCTAGTTACACCATTATCTCCCATTGAAGAGGAGGAAGGTAGGGGATGGTAGGGGATCCACAGAGATACACTATATAGAACAATGTATTGGGACACCTACACATTACACCTGCAGGAACATTTATGACATCCCTTTTCTAAATACATAGGCATTAATATGGACTTGGTCTCCTCTTTGCAGTTAAAACAGCTTCCACTCTTTGGGGAAGGTTTTCTACAAGACTTTGGAGTGTTTCTGTGCTAACTTTTGCCCATTCATCCAGAACAGCATTTGTGAGGTCAGACAATGATAATGGACGAGAAGGTCTGGCTCGCAATCTCTGTTTTAGTTCATCCCAACAGTGTTAGATAGGGTTTAGGTCAGGGCTCTGTGGGGGCCAGTCAAGTTTTTCCACTACAAACTCACCCAACCATGTCTTTATGGACCTTGCTTTGAGCACTGGGGCACAGTCATGCTGGAACAAAAAAGGACCGAACCCCAAACTGTTCCCACAAAGGTGGAAGCATACAATTGTCTATAATGTCTCGGTATGCTTAAGCATTCAGATGTGCCCATCACTAGAACAAAGCGGCCTAGGCCAACCCCTGAAAAACAACCCCACAGCATTAGCCCTCCTCTACCAATCTTTACAGTTGGCACAATGCAGTCAGGCAGGTAACCTTCTCCTGGCATTTGCCAAACCCAGACTCGTCCACCAGACTGCCAATAGAGACGCATGATTTGTCACTCCACAGAACACTGCTCCAGAGTCCAGTGGTGGCGTGCTTTACACCACTACATCCAGCGCATGACATTGTGCTTGGTCATGTAAGGCTTGCATGCAGCTGCTTGGCCAGGGAAACCTATACCAAGAAGCTCCCGGGGAATAGTTTTTGTGCGGATGTTTATGCCAAAGGAAACTTGAAACTTTGCAGTTGCTGAGTCAGCAGAGTGTTGGCGACTTTTATGCACTATGCACCTCAGCAATTGGTTACCCTGCTCTGTAACTTTACGTGGTCTATCACTTCATGTCTGAGTTGCTGTAGTTCCTAAACATTTCCATGTTGCAATAAGATCACTCACAGATGATCGTGAAATATCTAGGAGGGAAAACATTTCACAAACTGACTTGTTGCAATGGTGGCATCCTATTATAGTAGCATGCTCGAATTCAGTGAGCTCTTAAGAAGGAACCATTCTTTTACAAATGTTTGTGTAAAGGGTCTGCCAGGCACTACGTCTGGGTATACTCCCAGGATTAATCAGTCGACACCTGAGGCCAGACCTCTGAGACTGACACCGGGTCCCACCAATCAGGGTGGCAGGCTCAGGAGTGGGAGAGCCTATCGCGGCCTGGTCAGTCGGAGTTAGCTCCGCCCCCTGTCCATTTATACCTGCCGTTTTCTCTTCCTCTTTGCTTGTTATTCTTCTTGGATTCCTGGCCCCACTGCTGCCTTGCTCCAGCCTGCTTCTGCCGTGCTTCTGCCTTGCTTCAGTTCCGTTTATCCTGCTTCGCTCTGCCCCATGCTTGCTTCCTGCTCCCGTTTGTATTCTCCACTACATCCTGATCCTGACTGGCTCATTCACCGCTCCGTTTCCTCGCGGCGTTCCGTGGGCTACTGCCCCTTCCCTTGCTTGTTCCCTGTTTGTATTCCCTTGCACTTAGACAGCGTAGGGACCGCCGCCAAGTTGTACCCCGTCGCCTAGGGCGGGTCGTTGCAAGTAGGCAGGGACAGGGCGGTGGGTAGATTAGGGCTCACTTGTTCCCTTCACCTCCTTCCTGCCATAACATAATAACAAGCCCATACCTAGTCTACCATTTCTTCTACGCTGACGCTATCATGGACCCCCTTGAGACCCTGACCCAGCAGATGCAGGGCCTCTCCCTTCAGGTCCAGGCCCTGGCTCAGAGGGTCAACCAGTCTGACGCTGCCTTAGTAGTACCCCTCACCTCACCTCTAGAACCCGACCTCAAGTTACCTGACCGGTTCTCAGGGGACCGTAAGAGGTTTCTCTCCTTCCGGGAGAGTTGCAGACTTTATTTCCGCCTAAGACCTCACTCCTCAGGTTCCGAGAACCAGCGGGTGGGTATCATTATATCCCGACTCCAGGAAGGGACCCAAGAGTGGGCCTTCTCCTTGGCTCCTGACGCCCCTGAACTTTCCCCCGTTGATCGTTTTTTCCCTGCCCTCGGACTCATTTAAGACGAGACTGACAGGACTGCCTTAGCCGAGAGTCAGCTGGTGACCTTACGTCAGGGTAGGAGACCTGTTGAGGAATACTGTTCTGATTTTAGAAAGTGGTGCGTAGCTTCTCGGTGGAACGACCCGGCCCTAAGGTGCCAGTTTAGGTTAGGATTATCTGACGCCCTGAAGGATCTGCTGGTTAGCTACCCCTCTTCTGACTCCCTAGACCAGGTTATGGCCCTAGCAGTACGACTTGACCGACGTCTCAGGGAACGTCAGCTTGAACGTTTCAATGTTTTCCCCTCTGACTTCCCTGCGATTCCCCCCGAGGTCCCGTCTCCTCGCTCTTCCACGGAGGACTCGGAGGTACCTATGCAACTCGGGGCCTCCATGTCCCCTCGACAACGTAGAGAGTTTCGCAGGAAGAATGGTCTCTGCTTCTATTGTGGGGACGACAAGCATCTACTGAACACCTGTCCCAGGCGCAAGAATAAGCAGCCGGAAAACTTCCGCGCCTAAGTGATCATCGGGGAGGTCACTTGGGCGCACAGGTATTTCCCGTTAATACGAAACGCAATAAAACTTTGCTTCCCTTTCAGGTCTCGTTTGCTGGCCGGTCTGCCACTGGCAGTGCCTTCGTGGATTCTGGCTCATCTGCTAATATCATGTCTGTGGAATTTGCTATGTCTCTAAAAATGCCTTTTATTGATTTACCTTATCCTATCCCGGTAGTGGGTATCGACTCCACTCCTCTTGCTAATGGTTATTTTACTCAGCATACTCCTGTTTTTGAACTCCTTGTTGGCTCCATGCATTTGGAGCAGTGCTCTGTACTGGTGATGCAGGGATTATCGTCCGATCTGGTATTAGGTCTTCCCTGGTTGCAGCTGCATAATCCCACGTTTGATTGGAATACTGGGGATCTCACCAAATGGGGTAGTGATTGCCTGATGTCATGTCTTTCGGTTAACTCTATTTCTCCCCGGGAGGAGGTAAACACGCTTCCTGAGTTTGTTCAGGACTTCGCTGATGTGTTTTCTAAGGAGGCCTCCGAGGTGTTGCCCCCTCATAGAGATTACGATTGCGCCATCGATTTGGTGCCTGGTGCCAAGCTTCCTAAGGGGAGGATATTTAATCTTTCATGTCCTGAACGTAAAGCTATGAGGGAGTATATCCAAGAATGCCTGGCCAAGGGTTTCATTCGCCCCTCGACTTCTCCTGTAGGTGCTGGCTTCTTCTTCGTGGGGAAGAAGGATGGTGGTCTTAGGCCGTGCATTGATTATCGGAACTTGAATAAGGTCACAGTAAGGAACCAGTATCCCCTTCCTTTGATTCCGGATCTTTTTAATCAGGTTCAGGGGGCCCAATGGTTCTCTAAGTTCGATCTACGGGGGGCATATAACCTTATCCGCATCAAAGAGGGGGATGAGTGGAAAACTGCGTTCAACACGCCCGAAGGTCATTTCGAATACCTAGTCATGCCCTTTGGGTTGTGTAATGCCCCTGCCGTCTTCCAGAATTTTATTAATGAAATTCTGAGAGATTACCTGGGTAATTTTCTTGTAGTGTACCTTGATGACATACTGGTGTTTTCCAAGGACTGGTCCTCCCACGTGGAGCATGTCAGGAAGGTCCTCCAGGTCCTCCGGGAAAATAATCTGTTTGCGAAGACCGAAAAATGTGTGTTTGGGGTACAGGAGATACCATTTTTAGGTCAAATCCTCACTCCTCATGAATTCCGCATGGACCCTGCCAAGGTTCAGGCTGTGGCGGAATGGGTCCAACCTGCCTCCCTGAAGGCGCTACAGTGTTTTTTGGGGTTCGCTAACTATTACAGGAGATTTATTGCCAACTTCTCGGTCGTCGCTAAGCCTCTTACGGACCTCACTCGCAAGGGTACTGATGTCCTCCATTGGCCCCCTGAAGCCGTCCAGGCTTTTGAGACCCTCAAGAAGTGCTTTATCTCGGCCCCCGTGCTGGTTCAGCCCAACCAAAGGGAGCCATTTATTGTGGAGGTTGACGCGTCCGAGGTGGGAGTGGGGGCCGTCTTGTCCCAGGGTACAAGCTCCCTCACCCATCTCCGCCCCTGTGCTTACTTCTCTAGGAAGTTTTCGCCCACGGAGAGTAACTATGATATTGGCAACCGTGAACTTTTAGCCATTAAATGGGCTTTTGAAGAGTGGCGTCACTTCCTGGAGGGGGCCAGACACCAGGTAACGGTCCTTACTGACCACAAGAATCTGGTTTTCCTAGAATCTGCCCGGAGGCTTAATCCTAGACAAGCTCGTTGGGCACTATTCTTTACCAGATTTAATTTCTTGGTTACCTATAGGGCTGGGTCCAAAAATATTAAGGCTGATGCACTGTCACGTAGTTTCATGGCCAATCCTCCTTCTGAGAAGGATCCTGCTTGTATTTTACCCCCTGGTATAATTGTTTCTGCCACTGATTCTGATTTAGTTTCTGACATCGCGGCTGATCAAGGTTCAGCTCCCGGGAACCTCCCTGGGGACAAACTGTTTGTCCCCCTGCAATACCGGCTAAGGGTACTCAGGGAAAACCATGACTCCGCACTATCTGGTCATCCTGGAATCTTGGGTACCAAACTCCTCATTACCAGAAACTATTGGTGGCCTGTGTTGCCTAAAGACGTTAGGGCTTACGTCGCCACTTGTGAGGTCTGTGCTAGGTCCAAGACCCCTAGGTCCCGACCAGCGGGCTTACTACGTTCCTTGCCCATTCCCCAGAGACCTTGGACCCATATCTCCATGGATTTTATCACCGATTTGCCTCCATCTCAGGGCAAGTCGGTGGTGTGGGTGGTAGTAGACCGCTTCAGCAAGATGTGCCACTTTGTGCCCCTTAAGAAACTACCTAACGCCAAGATGTTAGCTTCTTTGTTTGTTAAACACATTCTGCGTCTCCATGGGGCCCCAGTCAATATCGTTTCTGACAGAGGGGTACAATTTGTTTCCTTATTTTGGAGAGCTTTTTGTAAAAAGTTGGAGATTGATCTGTCCTTCTCCTCCGCCTTCCATCCCGAAACTAATGGCCAAACGGAAAGGACTAACCAATCCCTGGAACAATATTTAAGGTGTTTCATCTCTGACTGTCAATTTGATTGGGTCTCATTCCTTCCCCTCGCCGAATTTTCCCTGAATAACCGGGTCAGTAACTCGTCAGGGGTCTCCCCGTTTTTCTGTAATTTCGGGTTTAATCCAAGGTTCTCCTCCGTTTCCCCTGGTTGTTCCAATAATCCCGAGGTAGAGGACGTTCATCGGGAACTGTGCACAGTCTGGGCCCAGCTTCAGAAGAACCTAGAGGCGTCCCAGAGCGTACAAAAGACTCAGGCTGATTGTAGACGTTCTGCTAACCCCCGGTTTGTCGTCGGGGATCTGGTGTGGTTGTCGTCGAGGAACTTGCGCCTTAAGGTCCCGTCCAGGAAGTTTTCTCCCCGATTTATTGGACCTTATAAGGTCATTGAAGTCCTCAACCCTGTACCCTTCCGTATGGAGCTGCCCCCATCCTTTCGCATTCACGACGTCTTCCATGCCTCCCTCCTTAAACGCTGCTCCCCGTCCTGGTCCCCCTCGAGGAAACCTCCTGTTCCCGTTCTCACCCCTGAGGGGGTGGAATTCGAGGTGGCCAAGATTGTGGACAGTAGGATGATCCAGGGCTCCCTCCAGTACCTGGTCCATTGGAGAGGATACGGGCCAGAGGAGAGGACTTGGGTACCTGCTCGAGATGTTCACGCTGGGGTATTGATCAGGAGGTTCCACCTTCTCTTCCCCACTAAACCGGGTCCTCTTAGTAAGGGTCCGGTGGCCCCTCATAAAAGGGGGAGTACTGTAAAGGATCTGCCAGGCACTACGTCTGGGTATACTCCCAGGATTAATCAGTCGACACCTGAGGCCAGACCTCTGAGACTGACACCGGCTCCCACCAATCAGGGTGGCAGGCTCAGGAGTGGGAGAGCCTATCGCAGCCTGGTCAGTCGGAGTTAGCTCCGCCCCCTGTCCATTTATACCTGCCGTTTTCTCTTCCTCTTTGCTTGTTATTCTTCTTGGATTCCTGGCCCCACTGCTGCCCTGCTCCAGCCTGCTACTGCCGTGCTTCTGCCTTGCTTCAGTTCCGTTTATCCTGCTTCGCTCTGCCCCTGGCTTGCTTCCAGCTCCGTGCTCCCGTTTGTATTCTCCACTACATCCTGATCCTGACTGGCTCATTCACCGCTCCGTTTCCTCGCGGCGTTCCGTGGGCTACTGCCCCTTCCCTTGCTTGTTCCCTGTTTGTATTCCCTTGCACTTAGACAGCATAGGGACCGCCGCCAAGTTGTACCCCGTCGCCTAGGGCGGGTCGTTGCAAGTAGGCAGGGACAGGGCGGTGGGTAGATTAGGGCTCACTTGTTCCCTTCACCTCCTTCCTGCCATAACAGTTTGTAAAACCAGACTGCACGGCTAGGTGCCTAATTTTATAGACCCAGGGCCGCCATCAGGAATTTCAGGACTCCATACCGCTAAATTGTCTGGGCCCCCCTACCGTGGCACCGCCTGTTAACGATACTCTGTCCAGCACCATATCACGCTCTTTGTGTGATACATAACTAATAACTTTTTATTTGGCCGAAAGATTTTGAAGCCTGCCACCATGACAAGGTAGACTCTTTTGGCAGGGCCCTACTCTACTCTAACGTAAAAATAAATAGACTTTATTCCTTTTTCTGCAGATTTAATGAATATAATACTTAAAGGGGTTTCCAAGCCCCTAAAAATGTATGCCCTATCCTCAAGATAGGTCATCAATAGCTGATGGGTCGGGGTCCAAGTACCAGGACCCCCACCGATCAGCTGTTTTGAAGGGAGTGCAGCACTTGTACGAGCGCTGCTTCCCCTTCATTTCTACTTGCTCACTGTGAATCGTAGACACAGATGTAGTGCAATTCAGAGTATTGCCGACTTTTTACATTCACTTTATTGGGAGAGGGCTTCAATACTGTGAATCGCCGCTACATCAGGGTCGACAATTCACAGTGAGCAAGTAGAAATGAAGGGGTAGCATCACTCGTACTGACCCCAAAACTATTGATGGCCTATCCTGAGGATAGGCCATCAATTTTTAGGGACTGGAAAACCCCTTTAAAAGGAACCTTTTAGCACACCCATGTTGCCCTAACAATGGACACAAGCCAGTGCTAAAACTATGACTTCTCTTATATGACGCGTCACTTTAGAGTAACACATAGTTTAGTTTAATCAGTGCACCTGTCACTATATCATATTACCCGCAATTAGGGCAACATTAACAGCCGGACAGGTTCACATAAACAAAATAGAAGATACAGGATTTGTTTTGGTACAATCTTAAAACCCCATCTATGATCAAAAATAGATGCATAAGAGCAAAGGAGAAAAAGGTTGTTAAAACAGTGGCATAACAATTGCAGTCACAGAGGGGTGGGTCGACCTGGAATGGGCGAGCCCCACTTAAAACTGGATCCTCGTATTTAACAAAGTGTTAGGACGATGTATGCTTGCTATCTCTTATATAATTTCCTAATGCTGCCCGGCATTGGGCCTTGTGTACCAGGCCATGAAGGCAAGAAGTGTAGTGGGGAGTAAATTTTTTTACATTTTTATGTCGGTTCTGGGGTCCATGCTTAACCCCTTAACGCTCAGTGACGTACTATTACGTCATGGAAAGTGCCCTGTTCGCGCTCCATGGCGGAATAGTACGTCACGGGAGTAACGGCCGTTTCGGCCGTCCTCCCGACACATACAGGAGCTGTGACAGCTGCTGTCTCGTACAGCAGCTGTCACAGCTCCTACAGCGGGGACCTATCGCTGTGTCCCCGCTGATTAACCCCTGAAAAGCCGTGTTCAATAGCGATCACGGCTTTTTAGGGGTTAAGCTGCCATCGCCGGCCTGCTACACGATAGCGGCCGGCGATGGTGACTATGGCAACCGGACACCAAACAATGGCGTCCGGCTATGCCATAGACGGAAGCCTAGTGGGTCCTGACAACGTCAGGACCCACTATGCTTGCTGTCAGTGAGTAGCTGACAGTACTAATACACTGCACTACGCATGTAGTGCAGTGTATTAGAATAGCGATCAGGGCCTCCTGCCCTCAAGTCCCCTAGTGGGACAAAGTAAAAAAGTAAAAAAAAAGTAAAAAAAAGATGTGTAAAAATAAGAAAATAAAAGATTTAAAAGTAATACAAGTAAAAATCCCCCCTTTTCCCTTATCAGTCATTTATTATTAATAAAAATATATAAACAAACAAATAAACTATACATAATTGGTTTCGCCGCGCCTCAGTAACGACCTGAACTACAAAATTATTTCGTTATTTATCCCGCGCGGTGAACGCCGTAAAAGAAAATAATAATAAACCGTACCACAATCACAATTGTTTGGTCACTTCACCTCGCAAAAAATGGAATAAAAAGAGATCAAAAAGTTGCATGTACCTAAAAATGGTCCTGATCGAAACTACAGTTCGTTACGCAAAAAATAAGTCCTCGCACGACTTTATTGATGGAAAAATAAAAACGTTATGGCTCTTAGAATAAGGTAACACAAAAAGAAAATTATTTTTTACAAAACGTATTTTATTGTGCAAAGCCATAAGACAAAAAAAAACTATAAACATCTGGTATCGCAGTAATCGTATCGCCCCGCAGAATAAAGTGAATATGTCATTTATAGCGCACGGTGAACGCTGTAAAAAAAATAGAATAAAAAAACAATAGTAGAATTGCTGTTTTTTAGTCACCACGCCACCTAAAAATAGAATAAAAAATTATCAAAAAGTCACATGCACATGAAAACTACAATGAATTCCTCAAGGTGTCTAGTTTCAAAAATGCTGTCACTTTTGGGGGTTTTCCACTGTTTTGGCACCACAAGACCTCTTCAAACCGGACATGGTGCCTAATAAAAAGGAGGCCTCAAAATCCACTAGGTGCTCCTTTGCTTCTGAGGCCGCTCCTTCAGTCCATTACCGCCCGAGGGCCACATGTGGGATATTTCTCAAAACTGCAGAATCTGGGCAATAAATATTAAGTTGCGTTTCTCTGGTAAAACCTTTTGTGTTATAAAAAAAAGTGGTATAAAAAGGATTTTCTGACAAAAAAAAAAGTAGATTTCACCTCTACTTTGCTCTAAATTCCTGTGAAACACCTAAAGGGTTCATAAACTTTCTAAATGCTGTTGTGAATACTTCGAGGGGTCTAGTTTCTAAAATGGGGTGTTTGATAGGGGTTTCTAATATATGGGCCCCTCAAAGCAACTTCAGAACTGAACTGGAACCTAAAAAAATAAATAAATTAGGCAATACTTCGCTTCTTACATTATACTGATAATGAGCCGTGCCAACCCCGAGATGACCCCAGTTTTGACCGTTTGTATAAATGGAGACCCCTATTAGACCGTTTCAGTGGCCGGTTTTCCCAAGCATACACCCCCGAGAAGTGTATTTCTATTGATGAGTCCTTGGTACATTTTAAAGGGAGGGTTCAATTCCGCCAGTACCTGCCGGGTAAGAGGGCAAGGTATGGCATAAAGATGTATAAGCTGTGCGAGAGTGCATCATGGTATACCTACAAATTTAGGATATATGAAGGGAAGGACAGCAGTATTCAGCCCCCAGAATGCCCCCCCCCCCTTACTGGGAGTTAATGCAAAAATTGCGTGGGATTCGGTGCACCCACTGCTGGACCAGGGTTACCACCTCTACCTGGATAATTTTTATACCAGCGTCCCACTCTTCAACTGCCTCACTCCCAGAAGTACTGCGGCAAGCGGCAATGCTAGAAGAAATTTGAGAGGCCTCCCTAAGACTCTGCAGGGCAAACGCTCAGAAGGGGTGAGAGCAGGGCACAATCCAGCAGCAACATATTGTGTGTCAAGTACAAGGACAAGAGAGATGTCACACCAGTACCCATGTACCTGTACGAGGTACCAGTACAGAGACCCCCAAACCAGACTGCATCCTGGGCTACAATAGGTACATGGGAGGGGTGGACTTGTCAGATCAAGTCCTGAAGCCCTACAGCGCCATGCGGTGTGGTATAAGAAGCTGGCCGGGCACATCATACAGATGGCATTGTACAACGCGTACGTGCTACATCGATGTACAGGCCAGACGGGAACTTTCCTGGAATTTCAAGAGGTGGTTATCAAGAAACTAATTTTAATGGACCAAGAAGGGGGGGCACCCAGGACTTCTGGAGGCGAGGCCACACGCATCGTACCAGGGCAACACTTTCCTGGAGAAGTTCCCCAAACTGGCAAGAAAGGAAAAAGTCAAAAGAGGTACAAAGTCTGCTATAAGAGGGGGATAAGGAAGGACACAATATATCAATGTGACACGAGTCCCGAAAAACGAAGGCTCCGTATGAAAGAGTGCTTCAAAATGTATGATACATCCCATGATTTTTAATCTACCCCAGTTTTACTTACCCTGATGCACTCCGCACAGCTTATCCCCCCTCGTCTTTCCCCTCTGAGCCCTGCTGCGTGTCCAGGCAGCTGATTACAGCCACATGTAGGGTATTGACGTACCCGTGAGAACCCACATTACAGTTTATGGGGTGTATGTCTCCGGTCAAAATGCTCACTACACCTCTAGATGAATGCCTCAAGGGTGTAGTTTTTAAAACGGGGTCACTTCTTGGGGGTTTCAACTGTACTGGTACCTCAGGGGCTTCTGCATACATGACTTTGCACCAAAAAATCCCCAGTAAGCCAAATGGTGGTCCTTTCCTTCTGAGCCCTCCCATGGGCCCAAACGGCAGTTTACCACCACAAATGGGGTACTGCCGCACTCAGGACAAATTGGGCAACAGAATGGGGTATTTTATTTCTTGTGAAAATTAGACATTTTCAGCCAAAACTACATATTATTGGAAAAAATAATTGTGTTTTAATTCCCAGCCCAAGTCAAATAAGTTCTGTGAAAAAACTGTGGGGTCAAAATGGTCACAACACCCATAAATGAATTCCTTGAGGGGTGTAGTTTCCAAAATGGGGTCACTTCTGGTGGGTTTCCATTGCTTTGAAACCTCTGGGGCTCTGCAAATGCGACATGGCACCCGAAAACCAATCCAGCAAAATCTGGACTCCAACAAACACATAGCACTCCTTTGCTTCTGAGCCCTCCCATGGGCCCAAATGGCAGTTTATCACCACAAATGGGGTATTGCCGCACTAAGAACAAATTGGGCAACAAAATTGGGTATTTTGTTCCCTGTGAAAATAGAAAATTTTGATCATAAATTACATCTTATTGGAAAAAATGTCATTTTTTTTAATTTCACAGCCCACTTAAAATAGGTGCTGTGAAAAAACTGTGTGGTCAAAATGATAACAACAGCCATAAATTAATTCCTTGAGGGGTGTAGTTTCCAAAATGGGGTCACTATTGGGGGATTCCTACGGTTTGGCACCTCAACACCTCTTCAAACCTGGCATGCTGCCTAAAATATATTCTAATAAAAAAGGGGCCTCAAAATGCACCAGGTGCTTATTTGCTTCTAGGGCTTGTGTTTTATTCCAGGAGCGCACTAGAGCCACATGTGGGACATTTCTAAAAACTGCAGAATCTGGACAATACATATTTAGTAGTGTTTCTCTGGTAAAACCTTCCGTGTTACACAAAAAAAATTGAATAAAATTGAAATTCAGCAAGAAAAAATGAAATTTGCAAATTTCACCTCCACTTTGCTTTAATTCCTGTGAAATACCTGAAGGGTTAAAAAACTTTCTAAATGCTGTTTTGAATACTTTGAGGGGTCTAGATTTTAAAATGGGGTGTTTTATCAGGGTTTCTAATACATAGGCCCCTCAAAGCCACTTCAGAACTGAAGAGGTACCTTAAAAAAAAGGCTTTTGAAATTTTCTTAAAAAAAAGAGAAATTACTGTTTATGTTCTAAGCCTTGTAACGTCCAAGAAAAATAAAATAATGTTCAAAAAACGATGCCAATCTAAAGTAGACATATGGGAAATGTGAACTAGTAACTATTTTGGGTGGTATAACCGTCCGTTTTACAAGCAGATGCATTTATATTCTGAAAAATTCTATTTTTTATAAATTTTCACCAATAAACACTGAATATATCGTCCAAATTTTACCACTAACATAAAGCCCAATTTCACGAGAAAACAATCTCAGAATCGCTTGGATAGGTTTAAGCATTCCGACGTTATTACCACATAAAGTGAAATATGTCAGATTTGAAAAATGGGCTCTGAGCCTTAAGGCCAAAACAAGGCTGCATCCTTAAGGGGTTAAGGAGGACGAGGCTATTCAAAAGTGTGGCATGGGGCCCATCACAATGTAGTTACACCCCTGTGTGTAAATATTATTCTAGTTCTATATGTAACCCATTTATTCATTTTACACTTACCTTTGTAGTCTTCTCTTCAGCAGGGGGCATCAAGCTCACAAGTGCTTACCACACACTGAAGCTGAGCCGCTCCCTCTGCCCTATCCAGACACAGCAGTTGGCGTCGCTGGGATCGCTCTTCATCGCTTTGGACCTTTAGCAATAATAAAAATTATTAAGTGAAAAAATTAATATATATAAACATTGTAAAGAGCTTCGTCATTAGTTCTACAGAGTTTTAAACGTTAGGGTTAACGCTTATGACGTTGAGCGTGACATCAAGATGTGCTAGATTGCAGCATGAGATGGCTGAGCAACTTAAATACACCCCAGCTAGACTCACATTGGAGCTGATGCTTACTGGTTAAAAAGCAACCATTCAGTCCAAAAAAAAAAAGGAATTAAAAAATGCAAAAATATTGTTAACCTACCTGCTGGCCTCCCTTACTTGCTTCTGGCTCTGCTTCCTCATTCCAGTCCCCGTTCTCCGGAATCCAAGATGGCTGCTACTGTCTCAGACTTGCATATATAAAGCATTGCCTGCCAGTCTAAGACATGCCCCCACCTCCTTCACTGCTCTCGGAAGGACTAGCACCGATGATGTCAGCGCTGTGTCCATCTCTTCTGACAATTTTCCTGCTGGGTTCTTGACAGGGGTTCCGGCTGCAGCAACATCCTCACTGACAGCGCATCAGTGGAGGATGGAGGAAGACAGCGCCAGGGTTGTCATGAATCATCTTCTGTATGTAAGTATATCATTGTATACTTGTAACGGTCTTATATGTTTCATTGTCTGTGTTTTTTTTAAAGGTTTCCGTGTCTTGGACTACGTAAGATCGTCGTGGGCTAAAATTTTTACCAATAAAATGGTCAAAGCGGGCTGTAGGGGGGGGGCAGTTTATTTCAATAAAGTGCTTTTTTATATTTTTTTCAACTGTGTGACAGAACTAGTAATCGAGGTGTCTGACTGACACCTCTCCATTACAATCGTTAGGGCTTGGTGTCAGTGAGAGGTGTGCTATGTCCACCTTTGCCTGACACAAATCCCTCCAATTATCTCAGTACCCAATGCACCAGGGGTACTGGGAAGAGGTGAGAACCATCAGGAGCGGTCCAACCAACGCAATGGGCAGCCGCAGGCCGGTGTCTTTAAGATAGGAGGGGACCAATAGCCATGGACCTTCCCATCGGCATAATCAGACTTCAGCTATTGATTTTCTTCATGTTTTTTATTTTTATATATATATTTTAGTATTTATAGCGCAGTGTAATGCCTTTCTTAAAAAAAAAAAAAAACAATAAGTAAATGATATCAACACGTTGGGTACTGGGGTAATAAATTGGAGGGGTTGGTGTCAGTCAAAAGTGGACATAGCACACCTCTGGCTGACGCCAAGCCCTGGCGATTGTAATGGACAGGTGTCAGTCAGACACCTTGGTTACTAGTTCTGTTATACAGTGGAAAAATGCATAAAAAACACTTCATTGAAATAAACTGCCCCCCCTACAGCCCGCTTTGACCATTTAATTGGTAAAAATTCGATACCACGACGATCTTACGTAGTCCAAGATAATGAAAACACAGACAATAAAACATATAAGACCGTTACCAGCATACAATGTGATATACTTACATACAGAAGATGATTCTTGACAACCCTGGTGCTGTCTTCCTCCGTCCTCCACTGACGCGCTGTCAGTGAGGATGTTGCTGCAGCCGCAGACCCTGTCAAGGACCCAGCAGGAGAAGTGTCAGAAGAGATGGATACAGCGCTGACATCATCGGTGTTTGTCCATCCGAGAGCAGTGAAGGAGGTGGGGGCATGCCTCAGACTGGCAGGCAATGCTCTCCACATGCAAGTCTGAGACAGTAGCAGCCATCTTGGATCCCGGACAACTGGGGACCAGAACGAGGGGACGGAGCAGGAAGCAAGAAAGTCAGGCCAGCAGATATGTTAACAACAATTTTACAGTTAAATTTTTTTTTTGTGTTCATAAGAACAAGGGTCCCAAACCGCCAGATCCTCCACACTGCACCCCCCACAGTGAGGGGGACATTGAATTGAGCGGCGGTCAAACGTGCACACTTCCATTTCTTTCAAAGTGTATGGGAATGACAAAAACAGCAGAGTACATGCTTGACCGCAGCTCCGTACAAGCTCTGCCTGCATGGGAGTGCAAGTTTTATTTTACGCAAAATGCCCAAAATGTAAGGCTGGGTTCACACCTGCGTTCAGCTTTCCGTTATTCTCCTCCGTCAGAACAGAACAACGGAAAAATAAGAAGCGCCTGTTCCGTTGCACAACGGACAACATCTGCCGCCAACTAAACCCTTTGACTTTAATGGGATTTGTCGGGGTGTCTGTGGTTTTAACGAAAGCAATAGGGCAGCATGCTGCACTATTGTATCCGGTATTCTTGGTCAGATCTGCAACGCAGATGTGAAAAAGGTCTAACACAAAAGTTTTGTATTTTTTGAAGCTGGTTCACAAAAAATAAAAAATAAAATAAAAATTCTACTGGACCAACTGCCTATTTAGAGACAGGCAGCAGCTCCAGGAGCTCATCGTAAGGGACACACTAGGCGGATATGCTGAGTAAAACTGCACAGCTTATCCGCCCCGGTAGCCGCAGGGAATTCCGACAGCAAAACCGCACCAAATAGTGGTGCAGGTTTCGTGAGACATGTCCACTGCAGGGAAACAAAAAGTTTACTTACCCCGGCCGTAGTCTAGGCGACGCGTCTCTCTCTTCTGAACATAGCCTCCTGGGATGATGCTGTAGACCATGTGACCACTGCAGAAGTCACATGGGATGAAATGTCATGACAGGAGGCTGGGCTGCGCTAAGAATAGAGGATCGTGTTGCCTAGACTACGGCGGGGGGAAGTCTAAACTTTTTTATAAATTTTAAATAAAAAAATACCTTTCTTTTTCTCATTTGTGATTTTTGCGGCAGAACCACAACATTTCCGCAACAAAGGAACAGCGATTCTGCAGAATAAATTGACATGCTGTGGCTTAAAAAAAACAACACTGCAGGTAAATTTTTTTCGCTGTGTGTGGATGAGATTTGTTCACATCCCATCCACTCTGCTGCTACTGTTATACGCTGCAGATTTTCTGCAATGAAATGTGTTGCATAAAATCCGCAGCGTTCATGCCTAGTGTGTTCCTACCCTAACAATAAGGGCTGATTCAAATGACCGTGAATTGCGTCCGTGCAGGTCGCGTGGTTTTCACGCGGCACGCATGGACCAATAGAAGTCTATGGGCCAGTACAGACAGTCCGTGCTTTTTGCGCAGCGTTTGTCCGCTGCGTAAAAAGCGCGGCACGTTCAATATCTCCGCGTATTTCGCGCATCACGCACCCATTGAAGTCAATGGGTGCGTGAAAACCACTCAGTTCGCACGGAAGCACTTCCGTGTGAACTGCCTGTTTCGCGCAACAGCTGTCAAAAGGATGAATGTAAACAGAAAAGCACCACGTGCTTTTCTGTTTACAAACATTCAAATGGTGTGTCATAATGATGGCGGCTGCCCGAAAAGCACGCAGCCGCGGATCATATGATGCTGCCTCACGGAGCAGGTAAGTGGCTTTTGCGCAAAAACGCCACGGTCGTCTGAATCAGCCCTAAGGCCCAGTTCACAGAGTTTATGGGCCTTGACTTGGACAATGCGTCAGAATCAGCGCCAAAAAACTTCCAAAACCGCCTTCCATTGATTTCATCTGAAATCAATGGGAGCCAGTTGCGGAAAAAATAAAAAGCAGCACGTCCTTTCTTGCCTCGGTTCTGCCTCTGACTTCCCATCAAAATCTATGGGTGGCAGAAAATGCGCTGTCTGCGGTCCTCAATCGCCGCGGGCAAAAATCGCAGCAAAAAACGCGGCAAGATAGTGTGGGCAGGTCAAAATCCGCCTCAAAATTCTTTAAGGAATTTTGAGGCAGATTTTTTCTGCCTGCAAAATACTCTGAAAGTGCTGATTATGTATGGTCCTGTTCACACAAACACATTACTCACTGTGTCAGAAGAGCTGCTGGTTCCCACTGCAGTCCTCGTTGTCAGGCGATGTCTTCCAAGTCCAGTCCTTGACCTCCAGGCTCCAGAAAATGTCGGGGATCGGAGAACGGCTGCCGCTGCGCTGCAACTTGACTTCTCCCCCTCTCCTTGCAGCAGCTATGCACTGGAGGAGGAGGCAAAGGTGAGTCGTGTGTGCGCCGGTGTGCGTGGGCGCTCACAGGTGCACGTGATTGCGCGTGTCCGCTCGCAGATGCGTCCGGCTGCGTGGCTGCGTGCGGGTGTTCGCAGGTGCGCGCGGTAGCTCGCGGGTGCACGCAAGCAGTGTTTGACGACCGGGCCCCCATGACGAGAGGGATGGCACGCAGCTCACGACTTTCTTTTGGTGAAAAGAACGGGCCCCATTGCAGGGGCCAGTTTTTTTTCTACCAAAGGCAAGTCGCGGCAGTTGCCGGGCCCCCTTTCAATTAGGATTGGCTGGGCCCCTTACAACAGTACCCCTAATACCTCCCTGATGGCGGCCCTGTATAGACCTGTTGGAACAGGATTGAATGAAACACCTGAATTTAATGATCAGGAGGTGTGTCCCAATACTTTTTCCATATAGTGTATGTGGCAATTCATTTGCTAATAAATCCTTATAGCAGTCAAAACTAATTTTTGCTAGTACAGAGCCCTAAATCTTCTGCATAGATATAGAGTTTAAAAAATATATTCTGGCTGCCTACAGCCACCACACTACTGATCTTCGGAGCTTACAACATACTGTGTTATTTTTAAGTTCAAGGTATAAACAGTTTACAGTAAGCTGATAATATCCCCTAGTGGCGGCTGCAGGCAGACAGACTTTTATATTTTAAATCTCGGTCTATGCAGGTGATTTCAGAAAAACAGCTCCGACCACTTTAAAGATATATTAAGAAATTAATTATAACAGAATTTTAGACCTATTTAAGTAAAAAATATATATAATTATGTTGTTGGAATCATTCCTTTTCTAAAAAGTTCCAATGATAAAGCAGGTAAGCTACAGGAAAGTGAAGTTTTTTTTATTGCTTCTCTGCAATCCATCATCAAACATCGGTTGTTTTTATCAAAACTGTGTCATCAAAGGCTGAATATGGGCTACAGTAAATAGTAGACTACATCTTTTTGATGGTCTCACAGAGCAATGGAGCAGAATGTGGGTTTTCCAATGGATACTGCTGAAATAGACAAATATAGACGCTAGTAAAATATCTAATGTGCATGGTCAAAAATATCGGAAATATCTGCAATATTTTGTTTTTAGGTTTTCTGGATTTACTAATGTTCACCAACATTTCAGTAAGTTCTCAACTACATCACATTACTTATTTTGAGGTTATATTATTTCCTATGAAGTTAGCCCTATTCTGGCACTGTGTGCGTCTGAGATAGGAAAGTTAAATTGTACGTCCCATCTCTCTATAGGAGTGTGGAATATAACAGACATTTTAGACCATACTTGGAATATTGTATATAGTTTTGTGCATCATTGTACAAGATAGCAGATTTCGGGCAGGTTCAGAGGTGGATAACCAAAGTTAGAAATAGAGTACATACAGTACCCAGACAGATGTTTGGATAAAAGATGGCTATAGGGTAAATGAATCACTATGCATACAAATATCAAAGGAATATAAGGGAGAATCCACTAGATCTAGATGAAAGGTTTAACCATCATCAGACTAGAAGGTTCTTTACTATACATGCAATGAGACTATAGAACTCTCTGGATGCTGAGCAGAAACATGGAAACACTTTCATCTGATAGACCAGAGCGGATAGCCTCTCAGTTAGGATGCGTTTCTTTAAAAAAATATATTAATAAAAATTATGTGTACTAGATGACTAGACATAGTTACATAGTTACATAGTTACATAGTTAGTACGGCTGAAAAAAGACACATGTCCATCAAGTTCAACCAAGGGACGGGAAAAGGGAAGGAAAAATTTCTACACATAGGAGTTAATACTTTTTTGTTCTAGGAAATTATCTAACCCTTTATTAAAGCCATCTACTGTCCCTGCTGTGACCAGCTCCTGCGGTAGGCTATTCCATAGATTCACAGTTCTCACGGTAAAGAAGGCTTGTCGCCTTTGCAGGTTGAACCTTTTTTTCTCCAGACGGAGGGAGTGCCCCCTTGTTTTTTGAGGGGGTTTTACAAGGAACAGGATTTCACCATATTTTTTGTATGTGCCATTAATATATTTATATAAGTTAATCATGTCCCCCCTTAGTCGTCTTTTTTCAAGGCTAAATAGGTTTTATTCTTTTAATCTTTCCTCATAATTTAAATTCTACGTGCCCCTAATTAGCTTCGTTGCTCTTCTTTGTATTTTTTCCAACTCCAGGGCATCCTTTCTATGAACTGGAGCCCAGAACTGAACTGCATATTCTAGATGAGGCCTCACTAATGCTTTGTAAAGTGGCAATATTACATCCCTGTCCCGTGAGTCCATGCCTCTTTTAATACACGACAATATCCTGCTGGCCTTTGAAGCAGCTGATTGACACTGCATGCTGTTATTGAGTTTATGATTTACAAGTACACCCAGATCCTTCTCAACAAGTGAATCCGCCAGTGTAGCTCCCCCTAGGACATATGATGCATGCAGGTTGTTGGTACCCAGATGCATAACTTTACATTTATCTACATTAAACTTCATCTGCCAAGTGGATGCCCAAACACTTAGTTTGTTTAAATCTGTCTGCAATTCATGAACATCTTCCATAGACTGAACTATATTACATAGCTTGGTGTCATCTGCAAAAATAGAAATAGTGCTATTAATCCCATCCTCTATATCATTAATAAATAAGTTGAATAATAGTGGTCCCAGCACTGAACCCTGGGGTACACCACTTATTACCGGGGACCATTCAGAGTAGGAATCATTGACCACAACTCTCTGGATACGGTCCTTGAGCCAATTCTCAATCCAATTACAAACTATATTTTCTAAACCTATAGTCCTTAATTTACCCATTAGGCGTCTATGGGGGACAGTGTCAAATGCCTTTGCAAAGTCCAAAAACACTAAATCCACAGCGGCTCCTCTGTTTAGGCTTCTGCTTACCTCTTCATAAAAACAGATTAGGTTAGTTTGACAACTTCTGTCCTTAGTAAAACCGTGCTAGCTGTCACTTATAATACTATTTTTTGTCACATAATCCTGTATATAGTCCCTCAATAGCCCCTCAAACATTTTCCCCACGATGGATGTTAAGCTTACTGGTCTATAATTACCCGGGGAAGACCTAGAGCCCTTTTGGAAAATAGGCACCACATTCGCGCTGCGCCAGTCCCTTGGCACTATACCAGTCACTAGAGATTCTCTGAATATTATGAAAAGGGGGACAGAAATAACTGAACTAAGCTCTTTAACCCCTTAAGGACGCAGCCTAGTTTTGGCCTTAAGGCTCAGAGCCCATTTTTCAAATCTGACATATTTCACTTTATGTGGTAATAACGTCGGAATGCTTAAACCTACCCAAGCGATTCTGAGATTGTTTTCTCGTGACACATTGGGCTTCATGTTCGTGGTAAAATTTGGTCGATATATTCAGTGTTTATTGGTGAAAAATTGCAAAATGTAGAGAAAATTTTGAAAAAATTGCATTTTTCTGAATTTAAATGCATCTGCTTGTAAAACAGACGGTTATACCACCCAAAATAGTTACTAGTTCACATTTCCCATATGTCTACTTTAGATTGGCATCGTTTTTTGAACATTTTTTTATTTTTCTTGGACGTTACAAGGCTTAGAACATAAACAGCAATTTCTCATATTTTTAAGAAAATTTCAAAAGCCTTTTTTTTAAGGTACCTCTTGAGTTCTGAAGTGGCTTTGTGGGGCCTATGTATTAGAAACCCTGATAAAACACCCCATTTTAAAAACTAGACCCCTCAAAGTATTCAAAACAGCAGTTATAAAGTTTTTTAACCCTTCAGGCATTTCACAGGAATTAAAGCAAAGTGGAGGTGAAATTTGCAAATTTCATTTTTCTTGCTGAATTTCAATTTTATTCATTTTTTTTTCTGTAACACAGAAGGTTTTACCAGAGAAACACTACTAAATATGTATTCTCCAGATTCTGAAGTTTTTAGAAATGTCCCACATGTGGCCCTACTGCGCTCGTGGACTAAAACACAAGCCCTAGAAGCAAAGAAGCACCTAGTGCATTTTGAGGCCCCTTTTTTATTAGAATATATTTTAGGCAGCATGCCAGGTTTGAAGAGGTGTTGAGGTGTCAAAACAGTAGGAATCCCCCAATAGTGACCCCATTTTGGAAACTACACCCCTCAAGGAATTCATTTAGGGTTGTTGTTACCATTTTGACCGCACAGTTTTTTCACAGCACGTATTTGAATTGGGCTCTGAAATGAAAAAAATGTCATTTTTTCCAATAAAATGTCATTTGTGATCAAAATTTCTTATTTTCACAAGGAACAAAATACCCCATTTTGTTGCCCAATTTGTCCTTAGTGTGGCAATACCCCATTTGTGGTGATAAACTGCCGTTTGGGCCCATGGGAGGGCTCAGAAGGAAAGGAGCGCTATATGTTTGTTGGAGTCCAGATTTTGTTGGATTGGTTTTCGGGTGCCATGTCGCATTTGCAGAGCCTCAGAGGTATCAAAGCAATGGAAACCCACCAAAAGTGACCCCATTTTGGAAACTACACCCCTCAAGGAATTCATTTATGGTTGTTGTTAGCATTTTGACCACACAGTTTTTTCACAGCACCTATTTCAATTGGGCTGTGACATTAAAAAAATGACATTTTTTCCAATAAGATGTAATTTTTTACCAAAATTTCTTATTTTCACAGGGAACAAAATACTCAATTTTGTTGCCCAATTTCTCCTGAGTGCATCAATACCCCATTTGTGGCAATAAACTGCCGTTTGGGCCCATGGGAGGCCTCAGAAGGGAAGGAGCGCTGTGTGTTCTTTGGAGTACAGATTTTGCTGGTTTGGTTTTCGGGTGCCATGTCGCATTTGCAGAGCCCCAGAGGTATCAAAGCAATGGAAACCCACCAGAAGTGACCCCATTTTGGAAACTACACCCCTCAAGGAATTCATTTATGGGTAATGTGACCATTTAGACTCCATAGTTTCTTCACAGAACTAATTTGAATTGGGCTGGGAATTAAAAAAATATATATTTTTTCCAATAATATGTCATTTTAGCTCAAAAATTCTTATTTTCACAAGAAATAAAATACTCCATTCTGTTGCCCAATTTGTCCTGAGTGCGGCAATATCCCATTTGTGGTGATAAACTGCCGTTTGGGCCCATGGGAGGGCTCAGAAGGAAAGGACCACCATTTGGCCTACTGGGGATTTTCTAGTGCGAAGTCATGTATGCAGAAGCCCCTGAGGTACCAGAACAGTTGAAACCCCCAAGAAGTGACCCCGTTTTAAAAACTACACCCTTAAGGCATTCATCTACATGTGTAGTGAGCATTTTGACCGGAGACCTACACCCCATAAACTGTAATGTGGGTTCTCCCGGGTATGGCAATACCCTACATGTGGCTGTTATCAGCTGCCTGGACACACAGCAGGGATCAGAGGGGAAAGACGAGGGGGATAAGCTGTGTGGAGTGCATCAGGGTAAGTAAAATTGGGGTAAATTATAAACCAAGGGATGTATGATAAATTTTAAAACACTTTCATACAGAGCTCTGGTTATTCGGGACACGTGTCACATTGATATATTGTGTCCTCCCTTACCCCCTCTTATAGCAGACTTTGCACCTCTTTTGACTTTTTCCCTTCTTGCCAGTTTGGGGAACTTCTCCTGGAAAGTGTTGCCCTGGTACGATGCGTGTGGGCTCGCTTCCAGAAGTACTGGGTGCCCCCCCCTTCTTGGTCCCTAAAGATTAGGTTCTTGATAATCACCTCTTGAAATTCCAGGAAAGTTCCCGTCTGGCCTGCACATCGACGTAGCATGTACGCATTGTACAATGCCATCTGTATGATGTGCCCGGCCAGCTTCTTATACCACACCGCATGGCGCTGTAGGGCTTCAGGGCTTGATCTTACAAGTCCATCCCTCCCATGTACCTATTGTAGTCCAGGATGCAGTCTGTTTTGGTGGTGGCATTTCCTTCATATATCCTAAACCTGTAGGTATACCCTGATGCACTCTAACATAGCGTATACATCTTCACGCCATACCTTGCCCTCTTACCCGGCAGGTGCTCGCGGAATTGAACCCTCCCTTTAAAATGTACCAGGGACTCATCAATAGAAATACACTTCTCAGGGGTGTATGCTTGGGAAAACCGGGCACTGGAACGGTCTAATAGGGGTCTCCGTTTATACAAACGGTCAAAACTGGGGTCATCTCGGGGTGGGCACGGCTCATTATCAGTATAATGTAAGAAGCGAAGTATTGCCTCATTTATTTATTTTTTTAGGTTCCAGTTCAGTTCTGAAGTTGCTTTGAGGGGCCCATATATTAGAAACCCCTATCAAACACCCCATTTTAGAAACTAGACCCCTCAAAGTATCCACAACAGCATTTAGAAAGTTTATGAACCCTTTAGGTGTTTCACGGGAATTTAGAGCAAAGTAGAGGTGAAATTTACATTTTTTTTTTTGTCAGAAAATCCTCTTTATACCATTTTTTTTATAACACAAAAGGATTTATCAGAGAAACGCAACTCAATACTTATTGCCCAGATTCTTCAGTTTTGAGAAATATCCCACATGTGGCCCTCGTGCGGTAATGGACTGAAGCATCGGCCTCCGAAGCAAAGGAGCACCTAGTGGATTTTGAAGCATCTTTTTTATTAGGCACCATGTCCGGTTTGAAGAGGTCTTGTGGTGCCAAAACATTGGGAACCCCCCAAAAGTGACCCCAATTTGGAAACTAGACCCCTTGAGGAATCCATTGTAGTTTTTTTGGGGTGCATGCGGCTTTTTGATCAGTTTTTATTCTATTTTTAGGTGGCGTGGTGACTAAAAAACAGCAATTGTACGATTGTTTTTTTTTTCGTTTTTTTTTACAGCGTTCACCGTGCGCTATAAATGACATATTCACTTTATTCTGCGGGGCGATACGATTACGGCGATACCAGATGTTTATAGGTTTTTTTTATGTCTTATGGCGTTTGCACAATAAAATACGTTTTGTAAACAATCATTCACTTTTTGTGTTACCTTATTCTAAGAGCCATAAAGTTTTTATTTTTCAATCAATAAAGCCGTGCGAGGACTTATTTTTTGCGTAACGAACTGTAGTTTCGATCAGTACCATTTTTAGGTACATGCGACTTTTTGATCTCTTTTTATTCCATTTTTTGGGAGGTGAAGTGACCAAAGAATTGTGATTGTGGTTCGGTTTATTATTTTTTTTTTTTACGGCGTTCTCCGTGCGGGATAAATAATGAAATAATTTTGTAGTTCAGGCCGTTACGGACGCGGCGATACCAATTATGTATAGTTTATTTGTTTGTTTATATATTTTTATTAATAATAAAGGACTGATAAGGGAAAAAGGGGGATTTTTACTTTTAATACTTTTAAATCTTTTATTTTCTTATTTTTACACAACTTTTTTTAACTTTTTTTTTACTTTATTACTTTGTCCCACTAGGGGACATGAGGGCAGGAGGCCCTGATCGCTATTCTAATACACTGCACTACATGCGTAGTGCAGTGTATTAGAACTGTCAGCTACTCACTGACAGCAAGCATAGTGGGTCCTGACGTTGTCAGGACCCACTAGGCTTCCGTCTATGGCATAGCCGGACGCCATTGTTTGGTGTCCGGTTGCCATAGTCACCATCGCCGGCCGCTATCGCGTAGCAGGCCGGCGATGGCAGCTTAACCCCTAAAAAGCCGCGATCTCTATAGAACGCGGCTTTTATGGGGTTAATCAGCGGGGACACAGCGATCGGTCCCCGCTGTAGGAGCTGTGACAGCTGCTGAACAAGACAGCAGCGTCACAGCTCCTGTATGTGTCGGGAGGACGGCCGAAACGGCCGTTACTCCCGAGACGTACTATTACGGCATGGAGCGCGAACGATACAGCTGCCATGACGTAATAGTACGTCAAGGAGCGGGAAGGGGTTAAGAATTCTAGGGTGTAACCCATCTGGTCCCGGGGCCTTGTGCACATTTATTTTATTTAATTTAGCTTGGACCATATCTACATTCATCCAATTCAGTATATCAACTGATATATTAACAGCACTGGCACCGGCTACATCAGCTGCTCTTTCTTCAGTTGTATATACAGAGCTAAAGAACCCATTTAGTATCTCTGCCTTCTCTTGATCCCCTGTGACCAACTCCCCATTACCATTATCTAGGGGTCCTACATGTTCAGACCTTGGCTTTTTAGCATTTATATACTTGAAGAATTTTTTGGGATTTGTTTTACTAACCTTGGCCACCTGCCTTTCATTTTGTATTTTTGCTAATTTTATTACCTTTTTACAGATTTTATTAAGCTCTTTATATTTTACAAAAGCTGCAGATGTACCCTCAGATTTGTATTTTTTAAATGCCCTTTTTTTGTCATGTATTGCCCCTTTCACAGAAGGTGTAAGCCATGTGGGGTTTAATTTGAGTCGTTTATACTTGTTACCTATAGGAATAAATTTTGCACTATAATTTCTCAAAGTAGATTTGAAAATCTGCCATTTATCATTTGTACCATTATTTGACATTAGTTCTTCCCAGTCTATATCCTGAATTGCAGCCCTCATCCTGGGGAATTTGGCTTTCTTAAAATGAAATGTTTTTGCCCTCCCAGCCTGCGTTTGTTTTTTACAGTATAGGTAAAAATTAACTATATTATGATCACTGTTACCGAGGTTTTCACGAACATTGACATTCCCAACAAGATCTGCATTATTAGAAATGACCAGATCCAACAGAGCTTCACCTCTAGTCGGGTCTTCCACAAACTGGCCCATAAAATTTTCCTGCAACAGGTTGAGGAAATGTCTCCCCTTTGCAGTTGAAGCTGAACCATGACACCAATTAATATCCCGATAATTAAAATCTCCCATTATCACTACAGTACCCGCCTGTGCAGCCCGCTCCATCTGTTTATATAGCTGAACTTCCATCTACTCAGTTATATTGGGGGGTCTATAGATTACACCAAAAGTAATTTTTTCAGTGTTTACCTCCCTTTCTAGTTCCACCCACAAGGTTTCAACCTCCTCACAGTATTCACCCACTATTGTCTCTTTCACACTCGCCTTCATATCCCTTCTCACATACAGACATACACCACCACCTTTCCTATTTGTCCTGTCTTTCCGAAAAAGTGTAAAACCCTGTAGATTTACAGCCCAGTCATGTGAAGAGTCCAGCCATGTTTCAGCAACACCAACTATATCTATATTTTCTTCCAGTATCAAGGCCTCCAGCTCCCCCATTTTGCTTGCTAGACTTCTGGCATTTGTGAACATACACTTTAACTTGCCTGTCAGTATTTCACTTTTATCAGAAATGTGATTTGACATTATTTGGGCATTTTTATTTACACTGCTGTTCTGTAACGAAAGGATCTCCTTATCTTGTTTTTTAGTCCTCTCCCCACATTCTGTTTCTCCCCCCACCAATATAGTCTGACCCCTCTTTACCCTGGCTACCCCTTTTTTTTCTACATTGACCTCCCTCCTCAGCCCTAGTTTAAATACTCCACCACCCCAGCTAGAATTCTCTCCCCCAGCACAGCGGACCCCCTTCCATTTAGGTGCAAATCATCTGCAGAATACAGTTTGTACCCCAATGAAAAGTCAGCCCAGTCCTTCTCCTCTACACCAAGACTTCAGCCATGCATTTAACTCCCTGAGCTCCCACTGTCTTTCCTGTGATGCGCATGGCACAGGCAGTATTCCTGAGAATACTACTTTGGAGGTCCTTCCCTTCAGCTTGTAGCCTAGTTCTTTAAAATTATTCTTAAGGCTCCTCCACCTACCATTTATTCTGTCGTTGGTACTGACATGGACCACGACAGCTGGATCATCACCAGCCCCTCCCAGCAATTTGTCCACCCGTTCCACCACATGCCGAACCCTGGCACCAGGGAGACAGCAAACCATTCGGTTGAGGTGGTCTTGGCGACAAATTATTCTATCCGTCTTCCTGATTATAGAATCCCCTACGACTATCAATTGTCTTGGCTTACCTGCATTACCATCCCGCCGACTACTAGATGGGCTGTTCTCCCAGCTGTTAGGGAGATCAGTATCCACTAGGGCTGCCATTTCTGAGACTGACACCCTCGCATCATCACCCAACTTGGCAATTTTGGTTGGAATGTCAGAAACCGGATTGGCCTTCCTTTTCTTTGACCCCTTTCTACTGCCCCTAACTACATTAACCCAGCTACTTACCTGATCCTGCTCACCCATGTCTTCACCCTCCAGTTCTAACCCACTAACTGCATGCTCCGTGAGCAGCATGCTTCGCTCAAGATTGTCTATCCTCCTCAGTGTTGCATTTTGCTCCTCCAGATCTCTAATACGAGCTTCCAGATGACCAACATGCTCACATCTGCCACAGAAATATTCACCCTGGAACTCAGGCTCCAGTCGTGCATACATATGGCAAACTGTGCACTGAAGAAAACCTCCAATCTTGCTGGCCATTATCCCAGTTACAAAAAAAAACAGCGAACAGTTGTTAATGCAAAAAGAAAAAGAAGAAGAGTACTTACTGGGGCTTAAAGTCCTCTTTTGAACTCCGGTTTTTGGAACTCCACTTGATATACAAACCACTTGTTTTTTCAAGCCACAGAGCAGGCTCTACAGAGTACTGAGGCCTGATTTATACCACCTGGGACCAGCTAACCCCTCCCCCTAGTCAGCTACTCAGCAGGAAGGAAGCTGAAAAGAAAAAATGGTTTTAAATTATGTCACTTTTACAAACTTTGTAGCAAGCAAGCAATCAATGACATGGGTCACTCATCCACGGATTTACTCTTATTGCCATAGTTGAATCGTGAAGAAAGTATTTTCTGCATAAGATGTGGAAAATTTCTACTCAAAGTGTTTTTTTCTTGCCTTTCTCTGGATCAATACTATAGGATAACACGTTGTTCTACATGACCTTATGTCTTTTTTAAAAAAAATAAAGCTAATTCTGAAAACGCTAGGATCCATAAACCCACATAGTCAGGAAGGTATTGGTGTACACTTGCATAAAATTACATGTAAAGCGAAATAAAAAATGTTTTGCTCCATTTCATAACTAAGGTCTCCTTCTCTTCATTACTCTACAGTTAACTGTGTTGGGAGAAAATGCTTATTTTAATGGTGGATTCAAGGTTTCTTCTGGTTATAGATTACTTTTCTCTAATATTCAGCATTATCCAAACAATGCTCCTAGCACTCATCTCTGAAAGATAGGAAATTGAGATCTGACATCTGTCACAGAGGTATGAAGCTCTGAAGATTTCTCCATGCAACTGCCAGGTGCAGGTGCATTTACCAAGAAGACGTCCTGATAGTAAACCTAGGTGAGGAAGTCCTACTCCCTTTCACTGTTGAACAAAAACCTTGTCAGTGATATGAATGATACCTGGTATGCAACAAATTCCACAATATAAGAAATACGGAACAAAAAAACTGGATTAACAGGCAAAATTCACTTTTCTCTTCACAATGATGGTAATGAATTTAATGCAGGTGCAATAAATTCCTGAACAAAGAGTGTTCTGTTTCCCGTACATTCTGAAGAATGAAAACGAACCCTGTGCACAGTAGATTAAAAATGTTGATACTCATTCTTGGCAAAAGCTTGTTTTTATAGTCCTCACAGATGCTGATGGAATAGGATTTTCTACATGAGGAGTAACTTTATAAAGTAATGCAAATTTTATATCACTCCAATCAGTTTTGTAAGATATAGGAAAATCGTCTGGCAATTAAAACCTAAAATGCGTTTTATTTATGGAAGTTCAAAATTTGACAACATGGTCAGATATTAGGCAGTAACAAAAAATAGTAATGTGAGCCACTGGTAGATAAAGTAGGGGACGCCCAGAGCAGATTAAATAAAGCCTGCATTGTACCAGCATTTCTTATATCTCTACACTCACAGACATTTGTGGCTGAATAGTGCAGGTAAAGAAATCAGCTCCATACAAGCCCAACTGTTGGAAGATCATGTTGCTTTTACTTGGAGAACAGAGAGCAGATGTTAGAAAATGGAGTGTGGTAAATAAGATATTCACAGTTCCACTTACATTTAGACGTTTTGTTAGTCAATAATAGACAACTTCTAAAATTGTTACAATGTTTACTATTATTTTAGAATTGGATGTTATGTACTATGAACAATTTCCTCATTTTCCTCAAATGCTGTAGTATAGTATAGTGGAAGTTGGAGGACAACCATTTACTTGTTCTCACACAATCCAGAGCGATAGTGAATGAATGATCAAGTAAAATTTTATACAAAATTATTATTGTCCTTTTCATTCTAATTATACGTATAATAACTAATCGCACACACAGGTCTTAGATCATTGCTAATCTTAGCAATTAATTACATTACATTAATAGTACCAACATTTCTGTGGATATTTCATTAACCCCTGAAAGGGGTTGTCCACTACCGAAAAACTGATGACAATCCGCAGGATAGGTCATCAGTATATCATCGGTGCGGGTCCGACACCCGAACCCTGCATCGATCAGCTTCTCTGGTGGCCTGCAGGCACTGGATGTTATGGCACATTATGTAATAATGTACGGAGCAGTTGGCTCCGTACATTGCATAGAGGCCGTGCTGCCGAACTGCAGCTCTGCTTCTATTCACTTGAATAGGAGCAGAACTGCAGTACTGCAGCTCGGTCGCTATTCCATGACCGGAGCTATCTACTTCCAGCATGGACATCCGATGCCTGGAGGCAGCCGTAGAGGATTAACGGTGCGAGGTCCGGTTTGCGGTCCCCACAGATCATTTACTGATGACTTATCCGGAGGATAGGTCATCAGTTGTCCGATAGTGGACAACTCCTTTAATGACTTAGCTTTCCTTTTATCGTTTTTTCCTTCCCGCCTTCCAAGACTCATAACTTTTTTATTTTTAAGTCGATATAGCCATATAAGAGCTTGATTTAGGTGGAACAAGTTGCATTTTTCAATTGCATTATTTTTGGGTGCATATATTATATTAATTAACTTTCGCATTTTTAATTTAACCCGTTCACTATGCAGTGTAAATAACATGTTAACTTTATTCTATGGGTCAGTACGATTACAGTGATACCAAATATGTATAGATTTATTTATGTTCTACTACTTTTGTACAATAAAAACACTTTTAAACAACAATATTTTATTTTTGCATCGCTGCATTAGAAGAGCCATAACTTTTTATTTTTCCATCAATGTGACCATATGTGGGCTTGTTTTTTGCATGACGAGATGTCGTTTGCATTGGTACCCATTTGGAGTACATAGGACTTGATTTACTTTTATTTTATTTGTTTTGGGGGGTATGGAAAAAAAATGTTGTTTTTGTGTTTCTTTGTACTGCATTCATCCAGCGGTTTAATTAATGTGTTAACTTAATTGTTCGCGTCGTTACGATCGTGGGATACCATATATGTGTGTTTACACTTCTAGTAAATAAAACCATTTCTTATAGGAAAAAAGGCTTTATTTTGTTTTTACTGTAATCTTTTGCTGTATGGATACATCATGAAAAGCGAATGCTTCCTGAATTTTGCCGTATCCATACGCCAAATGCATGGCACCGGCTCAGAAGTCAGACAGCTGACATCCTGCTCTAATGGCGGGGACTGAAATTAGCTTCGATCCCCGCCATTAACCCCTTAAATGCAGTGCTCAAATGCGATCGCTGCATTTAAGGTGCTTGCAGCTCATTGGAACCCCGGCAATGAAATTGCTGGGGTTTCGGTGGCTGCAATGGCTACCGGAAGCCTAATACTGGCCTCCCGGTCTGCCTAGCATGGAAGCCGTTCAGGGCCCGGCCGGCGGTGGAGCCTGGACAGCTTCCGTAGACGCCGTCAAGATGGTGCCGGCTCAGGAGCTGAGCCAGCTTCATCAGTGGTGGATGTCAGCTGTATGTTACAGCTGACATTCACCTGTAATGGCAGGAACCGTAGCTAGCTCCGATCCCTGCCATTAACCCCTTAGATGCAGTGATCGAAAGTGATCGCTTCATCTTAGCGGTTGCTAGCTGATCGCCAGCCCTGACATTCAATCAGGGCTACATACTGCTGCTATGGCAACAGGAGACACAATGGCCTCCTGCTCTGGCCATTACAGAAGCCGATTCGGCCCCGCCAGGAGGCGAAGTCTAATCGGCTTGCTGTCAGTGAATTACTGACAGATCTAATACATTGCACTACGTTGGTATTAGAAAAAAAATAAATCTGACAGTTGGACCTTCAAGTCCCCTAGTGGGACTTGAAAAAAAGTATGAAAAAAGTATAAAAGAAGTCCAAAACAAAGTGAAAAAAATAAAAGTTTGAAAACATAATAAAAGTTTCAAGTAATAAAATAAAACACAATCGCCCTGTTACCTTATCAAGTCCTTTATTATTGAAAAAAAATAATAAACCATGCGTATTTGGTATCCCTGCGACCGTAACAGCCTGCGCTATAAAAATATTATATTATTTATTGCACGCGGTGAACAGCGTAAAAAAAACCCGTAAAAAATCTATACCAGAGTTTCTGTTTTTTGGTCACTTTGCCCTACAAATATTGGAATAAAATGTGATCAAAAAGTCGCACGTATCCAAAAATGGTAACTATAAAAACTATAGCTCGTCTCGCAAAAAAAAAAAAAGCCCTCATACAGCTCCATCGACGAAAAAGTTAAAAAGTTCTGGTTCTCACAACTTAGCGACAGAAAAAGACATTCTTTTTACAAAAATAATTTTATTGTGCAAAAAGTTGCAATACATGAAAAAGTGCTATAAATTAGGTATCGCCGGAATGGGACTGACCCGCAGAATAAAGTTAACATGTAATTTATAATGCATGGTGAACGCTGTATAAAAAAAACTATGCCAGAATTGCTGTTTTTTTGTCACCTTGCCTCCCAAGAAATAGGATAAAAAGTGATCAAAAAGTCACATGTACCCCAAAATGGTACCAATAATAACTACAGCTCGTCCCGCAAAAAAATAGCCCTCATACCACTATGTCTATGAAAAAATTAAATGAATTAAGGCTCCAATAAGTCAGGAAATAAAAAATATTCAGTTGTGCAGGTCCGAGGGGAACATTTCTTCAGTTTCAAGAGGCGAATTATCAAGGCCCTAAAATTAGAGAACCAGGAAGGGTAGGGCCCAAATGTATCCGCTGGAAGCGACGGCGCCCGTATTATATCAGGACAACACTTTCCTAGCAAAATTCCCCAAACTGCAAAGGTGCGGAGTGTGGACCAATATGGGGATAAGAAAGTACACCATTTATCAGTGCGACACTGGCCTGTGCAGAAAGGATTGCTTCACAGCGTAACACACATCTATGGATTATTATTTTATTTTTTTTACTCCATTATTATACCACCTGACTATGCCCCTGATATACTCTGCCCAGGTTACATGTACCCCCATATTATAAACGGAAACACCAGCAATACTCAAACAAAACTACTACCAAGCAAAATCCGCCCTCCAAAAGCCAAATGGCACTCCCTCCCCTCTGAACCCTACAGCGTGCCCAAACAGCAGTTTACTTCCACATATATGGCATCGCCATACCCGGGAGAACCTTTTTAATTCTTTTTGGGGTGTGTGTCTCCAGTGGCACAAGCTGAGCATGACATATTTGCCACTGAAATGGCATATCTAGGGAAAAATGAATTTTTTTTAATTTGCACCATCCGCAGTGCATTAATTTATGGAAAAGACCTGTGGGGTGAAGATGCTCACTACACCCCTTAATAAATGCCTTGAGGGGTGTAGTTTCCAAAATGTGGTCACTTCACACGGGTTTCTTTTTATTATGTCACATTTAAGCCCTGCAATTGTGAACCAATACTTTGTAAATCGCCAAATTAGGCCTCAAATTTACATGGTGCTCTTTCACTCCTGAGCCCTGTCAAATGTCCAGGCAAAAGATTAGGGTCACATGTAGTGTGTTTCTAAAACCGGGAGACACTGCATAATAATTAGAGAGCTGTCTTTTTATGGTGGCACAAGCTGGGCAACACATATTGGCATATCTATGGAAAATACAATTTTCACTCTGCAACATCGAGTGCACCCTAATTTCTACAAAACACCTGTGGGGTTAACATTCTCATATGAACAGCGATGTCTGGGGCTTCCCCAGAGCCAGAGTCCTGAGCAGAGCGCTGGTGTCGGCTCTGCTCCGGGACTCTGTGGAATTCCCTGACATCGCTGTCCACATATGAACAGCGATGTCTTGGGCTTCCCCAGAGCCGGAGTCCCGAGCAGAGCGCTGGTGTCGGCTCTGCTCCGGAACTCTGTGGAATTCCCTGACATTGTTGTCCCCATATGAACAGCGATGTCTGGGGCTTCCCCAGAGCCGGAGTCCCGAGCAGAGCGCTGGTGTCGGCTCTGCTCCGGGACTCTGTGGAATTCCCTGACATCGCTGTCCACATATGAACAGCGATGTCTGGGGCTTCCCCAGAGCCGGAGTCCCGAGCAGAGCGCTGGTGTCGGCTCTGCTCCGGGACTCTGTGGAATTCCCTGACATCGCTGTCCACATATGAACAGCGATGTCTGGGGCTTCCCCAGAGCCGGAGTCCTGAGCAGAGCGCTGGTGTCGGCTCTGCTCCGGGACTCTGTGGAATTCCCTGACATCGCTGTCCACATATGAACAGCGATGTCTGGGGCTTCCCCAGAGCCGGAGTCCCGAGCAGAGCGCTGGTGTCGGCTCTGCTCCGGGACTCTGTGGAATTACCTGACATCGCTGTCCACATATGAACAGCGCTGTCTGGGGCTTCCCCAGAGCCGGAGTCCCGAGCAGAGCGCTGGTGTCGGCTCTGCTCCGGGACTCTGTGGAATTCCCTGACATCGCTGTCCACATATGAACAGCGATGTCTGGGGCTTCCCCAGAGCCGGAGTCCCGGGCAGAGCGCTAGTATAGGCTCTGCTCCGGGACGCTGCTCAATTCCCTGACATATCTGCCCATATATGGACAGTGTGTCAGGGTCTTCCCCAGAGCGGAGTCCCGGGCAGAGTGCTATTATCGGCTCTGCTCCGGGACTCTAGGGAAGCCTCTGACATTGCTGTCCATACATCGACAATGATGTCAGGGGCTATCCCCAGAGCAGGAGTCCTAGTGATGTCAGGAGCACAGCTGGAGTCCCAGGAAGAGCCTACTAGCGCTCTGCCTGGGACTCCAGCTCTGGGGTTGCCCCTGACATTTCTGTCCATATATGGACAGTGATGTCAGGAGCAGAGATGGAATCCCAGGCAGAGTGCCAGAAGCGGCTCTGCTCCGGGACTCCAGCTCTGGGCAAGCCCCTGACATCACTGGGGCAGCCTCTACAGAGGGCACTGTGGCGGCCTCATCTACAGAGGGCACTGGGGCGGCCTCATCTACAGAGGGCACTGGGGCGGCCTCATCTACAGAGGGCACTGGGGCGGCCTCATCTACAGAGGGCACTGGGGCGGCCTCATCTACAGAGGGCACTGGGGCGGCCTCATCTACAGAGGGCACTGGGGCGGCCTCATCTACAGATGGCACTGGGGCGGCCTCATCTACAGAGGGCACTGGGGCGGCCTCATCTACAGAGGGCACTGGGGCGGCCTCATCTACAGAGGGCACTGGGGCGGCCTCATCTACAGAGGGCACTGGAGCGGCCTCATCTACAGAGGGCACTGGGGCGGCCTCATCTATAGAGGGCACTGGGGTGGCCTCATCTACAGAGGGCACTGGGCGGCCTCATCTACAGAGGGCACCGGGGCGGCCTCATCTACAGAGGGCACCGGGCCGGCCTCATCTACAGAGGGCACCGGGGCGGCCTCATCTACAGAGGGCACCGAGGCGGCCTCATCTACAGAGGGCACCAGGGCGGCCTCATCTACAGAGGGCACCGGGGCGGCCTCATCTACAGAGGGCACTGGGGCGGCCTCATCTACAGAGGGCACTGGGGCGGCCTCATCTACAGAGGGCACTGGGGCGGCCTCATCTACAGAGGGCACTGGGGCGGCCTCATCTACAGAGAGCACTGGGGCGGGCTCATCTACAGAGGGCACTGGGGCGGCCTCATCTACAGAGGGCACTGTGGCCTTATCTACAGAGGGCACTGTGGCCTTATCTAGGGGTGTGTTGCATTATCCACAGAGGGCACTGCGGCAGCATCCACAGAGGGCACTGCGGCAGCATCCACAGAGGGCACTGCGGCAGCATCCACAGAGGGCACTGCGGCAGCATCCACAGAGGGCACTGAGGCACTATCTAAAAAGGGGCTGCCCAATCTTGACATGTGTGCTAACTGAGCTGCCGGACTGCATTTAGCGACACTTAAACTGGAAAGCTGGATTGTTGAAATAAGCACGTGGAGAAATATCTCACATTTTAAACCTAGCGGTATTATTATAGTAATGTAGTATTATTATTCTAGTAATATAGTGTTATAGTAGTTCAAATAACTAATTGATTAACAATAATTTTGTATTGTATCAAATTTGAAAGTAATGCGGCCCGTCAAATTCCCATTTTTTCTATATGCGGCCCACTTACCCGGCCGAGTTTAAGACCCCTGATCTAAAGGGTTAAGAAACTTTCTAAATGCTGTTTTGAATACTTTGAGGGGTGACATTTTTAAAATGGGGTGAGTTTTTGGGGATTTCTAATATATAAGGCCCTCAAAGCCACATCACAACTGAACTGGCACGTGTAAAAATAGCCTTTTGAAATTTTCTTGAAAATGTGAGAAATTGCTGCTACAGTTCAAAGCCTTGTAACGTTCTAGAAACGTCTCGATATAGATGCGGGTCCCAGAGCTAAGACCTGCATCTATCAGATATTTATGCCATAAATGTCTAATATGGGAATACCCCTTTAAAAAAGGCAAGGGCGTAGCTAGGGGGGCAGGCGGGGCATGTGCCCCGGACACAACTTAGGGGGGGCGCCAGCGTCATCACCTCCTGCACTATAATTGTACGTGAGTCTATAGGACTTTATCTACAAGGGGGCTTTATCTATGGGGGGCTTTATCTACGGGGGGGGGGCCTTATCTACCGGGGGGCTTTATCTACGGGGGGCTCTATCTACAGGGGGGCTTTATCTACGGGGGGCTTTATCTATGGATGGCTTTATCTACGGGGGGCTATATCTACAGGGGGGCTATATATAGGGGTGGGCTATATGTGGAGCACTATATACAGGGGTGGGCTATATCTACAGGGGGGCTATATTCAGGGGTGGGCTATCTATGGAGCACTATATACAGAGGTGGGCTATATCTACAGGGGGCTATATATAGAGGTGGGCTATCTGTGGAGCACTATATACAGGGGTGGGCTATCTGTGGAGCACGATATACAGGGGTGGGCTATTTCTACAGGGGGCTATATACAGGGGTTGGCTATCTATGGAGCACTATATACAGGGGTGGGCTATATCTACAGGGTGGCTATATACAGGGGTGGGCTATCTGGAGCACTATATACAGGGGTGGGCTATCTGTGGAGCACTATATACAGGGGTGGGCTATATCTACAAGGGGGCTATATTCAGGGGTGGGCTATCTATGGAGCACTATATACAGGGTTGGGCTATATCTACAGGGGGCTATATACAGGGGTGGGCTATCTGTGGAGCACTATATACAGGGGTGGTCTATATCTACAGGAGTAGGCTATATACAGGGGTGGGCTGTCTGTGGAGCACTATATACAGGGATGGATTAGATGTGGAGCACTATATACAGGGGTGGGCTATATCTACAGGGTGCTATATACAGGGGTGGGCTATCTGTGGAGCACTATAGGGAGAGCTATTTGTGGGACACTATATACAGGGGTGGGCTATATGGGGGCACTATCTACAGGGGGCTCTATGGGGGGCACTATCTACAGGGGTCTCTATGGCAGGCTCTATCTACAGGGGGCGCAGTGTGTGGGTGACAGTGTGTGGTGCTATTATAATGATAGGTGCAGTGTATGGCGCTATTATATTTAGGGGCCAAGTGTGTGTGTGTAGTATAATGAGAGCTTTAGCTTTGTTTATAGGTGTAGAAATGTTGGAAAAGTGAGAAGCTGAAGACATCTGAGCGGCAAACTGCAGAAATGGACTTTGACCGGGAGAAGTCATAATAGAGGTCTGGATCGGATGGAGAAAAAGAACTAGAATCTGAGATGTCACCAGTGAGTCACTTAATGTAAATGTTTATTCTGCCTCTAATCAGCACTGTAGTCACTGTATGATCTGCAGCAAGATGATGGGTGGTTTGATTATGATATGATTTCTTTTTTGGGAAACAGCATCTCCCAGCATATCCTTACCATTGTTCGGGCCATGCTGGGAGCTGGAAACAAATTAGTGCAAACCTATACGGCAGGTGTTGCACTAAATTGAGCCGTATTTGTTCTGGTGCAGTATATATGTAATGAGCTTGGTTCTGGGGCTGTATTTATGTACTGAGCACTATTCTGGTGTTGTGTATAGAACTATATTGCTTGTAAAATGTACAAATGTTTTTATGCTCGAATTACATAAAAAGAAATGTGGAAAAGAAATGACACGTCATTGATTGGTAGAGAAAACAAACATGGCAAGGGGGAAGGAGATGTCGGGAAAGAGGTGGGGGGGGGCGCCAAACTGAATCTTTGCCCTGGCTGTTGGAGAACCTAGATCCTGTGTGAAGGAACCACTTAAATCTGGAGTGCTGACCCGCTTTTTGCTCTATAAATATTATTTTTGGATAACCTACTGAGTAGATATGCTTAAAAAAGGTAGTCTTTCTCAGCCATCTTCTCTATTAGGCAAACGTTTATTTTTTTCTTGTAACATTTACTGTATTTTAAAATAAAACTGTGTAGCTGGTGTTAGCTTTTGTGAGCTTTTCCACCCAAAATTATGTTTACTGTGAAATCACCACAAAAGGATCAAGTTAACTAAATTACATATTACATTTTTCAGTATATTCCTAAATATTGTTAAGACAATGCTTTATGTAACTGCATATTTTTACCTTCATTATTGGCCTACTGATACTAGCAACAGTTGAATGCTGAAAGGTTTACGTTTTTTGTTTTTTTAATTTAGCCTTTTCATTTATGAAGAAAGAGGCTTTTTGCAATAGATGTAAAAAAAAATATAAACTTCTCTACCCCCCTACTGAAAGGGGCACCGATGCATTTAAACAGGTATATACATGGCTCCGCCTCACTCTCGCTGTCCATTTAATGTACGGGATAACCATACATTGCTCAGAATGCTTCCCGGTTGAAGTGGAAGAAGTGTAAACAGCAGTAATCAACATAGACAAGGAATGGGTAGAATCTTAGTCAAGGTTTTATGCAACCAAGATTTTTTATTTTTTTTTTAATCTAAAAGTTTGGACCGAGGAACAGAACTGTTATGTAGCTAGGCATGATAACCGATTCAGTATTTCAAATAAGGAACTAATGAAAAATATCAGAGATCATTGCAGCCTTCATTTCTCTCTTTTACGCTCCATGACCAGTTGGACTGCAGTTAGAAAAAGGATAGGGGTCTCACCAGTGCACACTCCTATTTACAGCGACGTAGATTTAGATAGCACCAGGTGATTCAGTATACGGGTGCATGAATAGGGGCCCAACCCTCTATAGACTGTAGAAAGTATTACACACAACAATGGGGGTAATTTTGCAGGCAAAAAAAAATTTCATCTCTCATACCAGGGTGCAACATTTTGGTCCTGGCACGGACCTTTTTCAAGCACTAGAGATACATGATAAATACACATATGTTATTCCATATCATAGCAAAGTATGTGACAGAACAAGAAAGACATCACAAAACATGCAGTATATACATATATACATATATATACAGGAAAATATAGTCATACAACGTGGGAAGAAATGGATTACTGCGGTCACAAGTATCATTGGCTAATGATCTGCATGGTTATGCGTAGGTAAGTGGTTGTTATTTATTAAGTAAAGACATGTCACAGGATGTATACTCCGGGTTCCAAATTATTATGTACATTGGATTTAAGTGTCATAAACATTTAATTATTAGTTTTTCAATTAAACTCATGGATGGTATTGTGTCTTAGGGCTCTTTGGATAATTGTAATCAATCTCAGACACCTGTGATAATTAGTTTGCCAGGTCTGCCCAATCAAAGGAAAACTACTTAAGAAGGACGTTCCACATTATTAAGCAGGCCACAGGTTTCAAGCAATATGGGAAAGAAAAAGGATCTCTCTGCTGCCGAAAAGCGTGAAATAGTGCAACACCTTGGACAAGGTATGAAAATATTGGATATTTCAAGAAAACGTAAGCGTCATCATCGTACTGTGAAAAGATTTGTGGCTGATTCAGAGCACAGATGGGTTCGTTCAGATGAAGGCATAATGAGGAAGGTTTCTGCTAGACAAATTAATAGGATTAGGAGAGCAGCTGCTAAAATGCCATTGAAAAAGCAGCAAACAGGTATTTGAAGCTGCTGCGACGTCAGCAAGGAGGTGTGGCAGTCATGTTTTGGGCTGGAATCATGGGGAGAGAGCTGGTAGGCCCCTTTAGGGTCCCTGACCGTGTGAAAATGACCTCTGCAAAGTACGTAGAGTTTATGACTGACCACTTTATTCCGTGGTACAAAAAGAAGAACTGTGCCTTTCGTAGCAAAATTAGAAAAAAAAAGAAGGGGTCCTATGTTAACATGTAACTTGTCCTGTTACGTTTTTTTTTTATTGAAAGAGCTTTTGATTTCTGTAAATATGACCTCCTGATGCTGCAAATTCAACAAATTACCATTTTAGTTCTCTTTACAACCTTTAAAATGTGCATTTTGAGTTTTTTACTTCTAAAAAAAAATCTGTTATTAGGAGATTTGTTCAATAAAATTTGCATTATACTCCAACGGTTGATGGCTTGAAGATTATACTGACTGTCATTTGCATCGACTATTTAGGAAAATCAGCGAAAAATAACATTTGCATAATAATTTGGAACGCGGTGTAGTATCATCATATATGTGTGTAGTCCGTTGATCTCTCTGAATATATGTCAAAAGATTAAGGTATATAGATGTATTCGTCCAAAATAGTCATTTATAGCATAACGATTATAGTTCCATAGGTGAGAGGCATGGTATGAGCGAGACATCGTAATAGACATATATAGATAGATAGATAGATAGATAGATAGATAGATAGATAGATAGATAGATAGATAGATAGATAGATAGATAGATAGATAGATAGATAGATAGATAGATAGATAGATAGATAGATAGATACCCCTATATACAGAGAGAGAGAGAGAAATAGAGAGAGAGAGAGAGTGGTTTGTAACAATATCCTCATGGTCTAGGCCAGGGAATACATCTAAATATACACTTATATAGTTATATACAGTGATCTGGTGTAATCTCGTCACAGTCTAAAGTAGTAAGTTTGTGGTATTGTAAGTGGGGTGACAGTTGTATTATGAGGGAGGCATCCTTGTAAATGTGGAAAAAGTAGTTACCCATTATATATTAAGACATCAAAGGTCCCTAATCTAGGTGTACTCACCTTCTATAGACTGGTAGGACGGCGTGACAGCGTAAAGAAGAGAGGTATATATCTATATACCTTAATCTTTTGACATATTTCCAGAGAGATCAACGGACTACACACATATATGATGATACTATACATCCTGTGACACGTCTTTACTTAATAAATAACATCCACTTACCTACGCATAACCATGCAGATCAATAGCCAATACGGACTGATACTTGTGACCACAGTAATCCATTTCTTCCCACATTGTATGACTATATTTTCCTGTATATATTTGTATATATGTATATACTGCATGTTTTGTAATGTCTTTCTTGTTTTGTCACATACTTTGCTATGATATGGAATAACATATAAGTGTATTTATCATGTATCTCTAGTGCTTGAAAAAGGTCCGTGCCAGGGCCGAAATGTTGCACCCTGGTATAAGAGATTAAAAAAAAATGTACCTGCAAAATTACCCCCATTGGTGCGCGTAATGCTTTCTTAATTCCTATGTATAGGTGATAAATTATTTTAATGGTTAATGAGAAGACAAATACTGAGACCATGGGATCAGATGTTTGCTGTTTGCATTCTAAGTAAGTCCATTTATCAAAGCAAAGCAATTTAAAACATAACAAGGTACTTTATGCTACCCATATGAGGATTGGGGGATAGAGACAAGAAGCTGGGGTTGTGTGAGGTTCAATTATATCACCTTGTGTTTATTTTATTTTAATTTTTCCATAGATGTTCTGTGAAATATGCTCAGCTCTGTTTTGAAAACATTTTTCCTGGATAGTCATTAATCACAAGCTGTCATGCTAATTCACACGCACTTTAGAGACGTGTATCATAGACTTGAATTCTGCAGTCTTTTGATATTGTCTGCTAAAGAATATCCTTGTTTAAGCTAAATAGTTAACGTTATAGATGAGTAAAATAAAAAACCACATATAACAGTATTAAAGTTTCAGTACAATTAACCTTTAGTGAATATATCTTGCAGTTGGTCTTATTTTAAGTGTTTGTCCACCTTTGAACACCATTTTATAGTTTATATATGGATATAATCTTCATAAAAAGTCAACCTTGTCTGATCCTGAGGTACAGCTTGTATTATACTCCAGAGCTGGACAGACACATCTGCTGGTTGCTATTGGAAACAGACAACATGTTTGTCATCAGACACACCCCTAACAGCTTAGCTAAGCTCAGCTTGTATAATGTTATAATTTAGTTGGAAAGTTTGTTTTCCTAATATCAGATTAGTGTGTAGTGTCTGGTGTAAAGATGATAGTTTTCAGAATGCAAATCACCAGAGCCAGGTCTGAAGACATTGAACCAGCAAAGAATGCTGGGAGATTTTAAGTCTGAAGCCTGTAGTATTGTGAATTCAGCTCTGGCATGTTATACAGGCTGTAACTCAGGATCATTACTGCATAATAAACATTAATATAATGTAGTTACAAAGTTATTCAACTTTTTATGTAGATTAATTCTTTATATAAGGCTCTGTTCACACAACCGTTCATCGGCAGTTCTGTTACTTTTGATGGGAGGAAAATTGCTGCACGCAGCGCAATTTTCCCCTTTAAAATTACATACATTACGATAAATCCATTGTAAGTCAATGGGGACTATCAGGCAGTGGCAATGTGCTGCGGTTATAAAGTGAAAACACAACACAAGTGTGAACATAGCCTAAAGTCTTAAATAGTGCCCAAAGATAGATATACCCTTTGAATTAAAGGTGCCAAAATATCTGCCTCGATCCACAACCCTCCAGAGCTGGAAGTGAAAGCTTCATTGGCATGTATTTTTTTTCCTTGTATATGTATTATGGTCCTACATGTAGTGGCTTACTCATTATCTCTGCCTGATACAGCGCCAAATGTATTAGAAGAAGACCATGGACGTCTACTGCTTTCTACATACTAAGAAAGTATGCTGAGAAAGTTGCTGTGCCAGCTCTGATACTCAAAAATGTATGATAAGTAGTTTCCAGTCATGAATAAGTTAATATAAGTTCTGAACAATGAATTGTAGTTACCGTATTGAGGTTATTATTAAAGAAAATGTGGCAATATTAATAAAACATAGCAAAGAACAACATCTCTTACTAACATTACTCCTTATGTGTTTGATCCATTTAAGTGTATACATGCTAATAGCAATAAGGCTAGCGGCAAGCGTAATCTCGCTGTAACCTGTGATTTACAGCGAGATCTCGCGAGATTACGCTTGCTCTGCTGTAAGTACCAAACGTTAACGACGTGCCGGGATTGTGAATAGACATCCCGTCCTGTCTGGAAGGAATGTCTAGTCATGGTCTAAACACTTCAGTAACGTTAATATGTCAGTATAAGACAGCACATAGTGAATAACGCAGTGTCACTATGCGTTGTCTAAATGAATGGAGAGAAGTGCATGATGCCGATTGGTCAGCCTCATACTCTCCTCTGTACAACGCCCACTTGGTCTAAAGTAAAAACACGCCCACTTGGGCATTAAGAAACTAATTAGCATAAAGCTAAAATCGCTCCTAATGTGGTGAAAATAGATTGTTTTTCTAAATAAAAAGCATTACTGTCACCTACATTATAGCGCCGAGCTCCTTATATAGGAGACAGGGCACTTATAATGTGGTGACAGAGTCTCTTTAATAATACTAAGGAGTCTACATGATTAACAGTAATCTTATGAATAAGCAGAATTTGATGCTGAATTTTTTTAAATCACTTTAAAGGCGTTGTCTCATGGAAGACATTGGTGGCAAATGGTCATTTTCTGAATTTTTACAAGGTTGCCCTTTATAGTCAATCGCTCTAGAGATTGGCATGGATCATAGCAATAAGCACCTGCCAATTGGACAGTGGTGGCATTTCCTAGCAATATTACGCCAATGTCTTTGATCATTAGACAACCCCTTTAATTATGAATTGCTTATACACATAAAAAAAGATGTCCTGTTTTTTTTCCTATACAATTCATTGTTTATCCAATTGAGGACATTATTACAGTCATATGCTACTATTTATCTCTATGTAATGTGATTAGTTTATTACATATTGAATTGCATGTTTATTATATAAACATCTTATTTTGACCCCATTATAATAATAATCTTATTATGAACAATTGCTCATACTGTATTATTTAGTTTTTTACTTTGAGTCATTCTGTATATTTATTTTTTATGTATTTTTTTTATTACAATTTTTGTTATATGTTTTTTTTACTTGTGTTTATAATGTTGGCCCTAGACATTTCTTGGATGCAAGTCTAAAGACTAGTCAGTGGTTATTTTACAGAATAGTAACATAAAGAATGGATTGAAGGCTAGGGATGTTTATAAAACGGGGAAAAACATGAATATGTCTAATTATTATTGCTATCTAGGCTATCCTTTCAAAATATTATAAGATGATGGTGCCAAGCGACTTGACAAGAAAATGCTGTTCCCAAGTCTGGCCCAAGAGGCTTCCCATGGCTCATAAGCTTATCTGAGAAAAGAACAAACCGCTGGTTTTATGCCCACTTACACCACCCCCCCCCCTACTGTCCCCTGCTTTTACATGTTTGTTATGATGCAGCAACAAAAATGATAAAAGTTTAATAAAAACATTTACTAAAATAATAAATAATAAGATGATGGTGCCCTGCAATGACTGGTGTAGCTTGTCTTTATCCAGCAAATGTTAAAAAAAAAAAATATTTCAAGCTTCATCTATTACTTAGCCGTAAAGAACAGAAAAACTATTTTGTTTCTAGCATAAGCTGTTCTCCTGTGCCATGTGGATATGGTATCATTAGTGTAATAACTTTGTATTTAGTGTAATGGAGGAGTTAGAACATCATTTCCATGGGAACTAAGCTCTAGTTTTCCAGCTTAAGCAAACATAAGAAATTCTGATGTAAGCTCAGATTGTGTGTAAGAATATTTAACAATAAACAACCTATCCTTAAAACTATATAATGAACAACCGTAAACCTTAAATTGATTAAAGGGGCTCAGCCGAAATAGGAAGTTCTTGTGGTGAGACAACTCGTAAGGCCGGACTGGAAAACCTCTCAACTACTTCCTGTGGTCAACAGAATTCCATGGCTTGCTTAACGGTGAGAGATGTGGAATAAAGAAAGCTTAGAAACTTTCTTACAGGATTTGGGAGCCATGTAAATGTCATGTCACTGTAAACTAGATCATTTCAGTTCCTTGCACAAAGATAAAGTTGAAAAAAGTTCAATTGCTTATACTGGAAGGATTCCCAAAAATGTGAAAATGTTCAGTCAAGTGTTTTTGTTAACCAAATTTGAAAAGATTTCATTTATTTATTTAATAATTTAGTTGTTGCATTATCCTAACATTATCGATACTATTAACTATATGCAACATTTTATTACAGCATATACTGTTACAAAGTTTGGATCTTTCTCTTTCACCTTTGCATTTGTGGACCCTATGACATTTCAGTCCATCCACAAATAGTTAATTGAAGTCATCATCTCATTAAAAATATATACGGAAACATTTTTCAAATCTGTTTTAATTTTCAGATTTTATATTTCTTTATTTGCTTTCCTTAACATGACTATGCGAGCACCTATATTGCATGAGTGGCTGATCTAAGCTCTGAACAGTAATTCCAGAAATTTGCTTTATAACAGGCATCTAGACTTGAAAATTCGAAGACAGAAATAACTAATTAAATTATATGGAAGAGTGTTGTGAGCATGCTCTGTGCCATTTGCTCTAGCCACAGTGCAGAGAGGGAGAGGAGGAGCTAAAATGTTTCCATAACCGATTGTCAAAGGTGAGCTCTTGAGATAACATTAAAATAGAGGTGTTACCTTATGTTGTAATTTTGCCATGTGATGATAATCAGATGACTGCTGACCTTCCACCCAGTGTTCCCAACACAAACTGAAATGTTTCAGCTCTGTCCCCTAGAGCTCTTCTCAAGCTTGAGAAAGGCTCTAGTAGACAGAGCTGGAAGGTTTCACTGAGGGCAATGAAGTACCCTTCATTTTTTCACTTTAATTCTATGGAGTGCTGTCTATTTTTTGATTGCTAGATAGATAATAGATAGATAGATAGATAACTTTATTTTGCCACTTTGTTATTTTTTTTACGCGCATAGAAACTGAATTATTCCTGATTACGGTGACGTTTATAAAGAAGAAGCGATGATTTTAGCATGCCATCCCGCTCTGTTCTGTCATTGTGAATGACCCCAACATTTATTTACAATTCTGTTGTTGTACTTTGATGAATTGACTAATATTTTGTTAAATAAGGACAAAGTACTTAATTGATCTAAATAACCATTAAGCTAATAGTTAATTAGTTTGGGCAGGCTTGTCATTTGTCACCAAAAAATAGAAGAACTTTAAATTTGCAAATTAGGTCTATAAATTACTGTATCCATCTGTGCATTTTTCTGATATTTTTCTTTTTAATAAGAGGCTCTATTTAAAATGAAATTAGCATTAAGAAGCATTTATCATCTATTTTGTGATAACAGTTTGCACAGACTCAGTGATCTGTAGTTGAAAACCATGAAGAAGAAAAAAACTTTTTTGTTTTTTACTATATGGACTCAAAATTCTGTGCTGATAATTTTTTAATATATCTTTATAGCAGTCTTTTTTTCACGCTGCTAAATTGCAATCCCATGTTAGAGCAAAAATATTTTCCACCAAAAATGGAATATGATCCTGTCAGGTGAAAGCAGAGAAGCCTTTCCCCAAACAACTTGATTAAAAGGTTTTCCTGTTTTGCCCTGAAAGGATCCAATTTAATGTGAATAAAGCTTTATCCCTATAAACATCTTTATTTGCTGTATTTTATAGTATTCTGTTTGAGTGTATTTTAGTAACATAGTATGTGAGGCTAAAGAAAGACATATGTCTATTGAGTGCAGCCTATTATCCTGCAATTTTGATTCAGAGGAAAGCAAAAATCCACATTAGGCAAAAGCCAATTTTCCAGAGCAAAAAAATTCCTTCCCGACTCCAATATGGCAATCAGAATAAATCCCTGGATGAATGACCCATCTCCAGTAATCTAGTAAACATAACTTTTAACATTATTACACTCAAGAAAGACACCCAGGCCACTTTTGAACTCTTTTAGTGAATTCTCCTTGACAACTTCCTCTGTTAAAGTGTAACTAAATGCTCAACAAACTTCTGACATGTCATAGTGACATGTCAGAAGTTTTGATTGGTGGAGTCCGAGCACAGAGACCCCCACCAATCGCTAAAACAAAGCGGCAGAAGCACTCGTGTGAGCGCTTAGCTGCTTCATTTCTGTTCGGCTTTACAGACTCAATAGAAAGTCTATGAGCCCGTACTCCGATACATCGGCATTCCAGAAGAAATCGAACAGAAACAACACGGCTAAGCGCTCATGCGAGCACTTCTGCCGCATGGTTTTAGTGATTGGTGGAGATGTCAGTGCTCGGACCCCACCAATCAAAACTTCTGACATGTCACTATGACATGACAGAAGTTTGTTGAATGTTTAGCTACCCTTTAACCCCTTAAGGACGCAGCCTAATTTTGGCCTTAAAGGAACAGTGTAATCACAAATAATTTTTTTATATGTTAAAGATGTTAGTGCTTTAATAAAAACGTTTATATTCATTTGTGTGTTTGTGTTTTACTGTTTCTTATTTTTACACTTTTTCTTCCCTATGGGGGCTGCCATTTTTTGTTCCATTTCTGTGTGTGTCGATTAACGACACACACAGACATGGAATACGGCAGCCACAGTCCCATAGGGACTGCGAACGGCTCCCGTCCCATTGACTGCCGTGTACGGCGTCTGTGTGGGAACTGCGCATGCGCCGCTCCCACACAGTCCTATTCGAAATTGGCGCCGTCCGGCGCCATTTTCCTGTGGACCGGAAGTCGCGGCCGGACAGTAATATTACTACTTCCGGTCGCGGCTTCCGGACTTGTGCACATGGAACAGCGGCAGCAAACGGAGCGGACGGGCCGGAGGGAGCCGCGGCGGCAGGAGCAGGTAAGAGATTTCAATGTATGTTAGTGTTTGTGTGTGTTTACTACTGTATGTAAACCTACTACACTGTGGGTTACCTCAAAAAATGGCGACACACAGTGTAGGAGGTTAAACCTTTCAAACCCCTCGTTTATCCCGGCACTAGCCAGGATAAAGGAGGGGGGGATGCTGAGAGCTCACTAGAGCGAGGGCTTTTAACCCAATGTTGCAATGCTGCAATTTTGGGAACTAGCTCCATCTAGTGACCAAAAATGGGTAGTATTATAAATTAGAAATAATTTATAATATTTCCTGACTCGCGAAAAAAATAAAAAAAGTTTGAACAATGTTTAATCACCCACACACTAAATGTTTCATTTTTAAAAAAAAAACATGTTTTTCTGGCAACACATTCCCTTTAAGGCTCAGAGCCCATTTTTCAAATCTGATTTATTTCACTTTATGTGGTAATAACGTCGGAATGCTTAAACCTATCCAAGCGATTCTGAGATTGTTTTCTTGTGACACATTGGGCTTCATGTTCGTAGTAAAATTTTGTCGATATATTCAGTGTTTATTGGTGAAAAAATGCAAAATTTAGAAAAAATGTAGAAAAAATAGCATTTTTCAGAATTTAAATGCATCTGTTTGTAAAACAGACGGTTATACCACCCAAAATAGTTACTAGTTCACATTTCCCATATGTCTACTTTAGATTGGCATCGTTTTTTGAACATTCTTTTATTTTTCTTGGACGTTACAAGGCTTAGAATATAAACAGCAATTTCTCATATTTGTAAGAAAATTTCAAAAGCCTTTTTTTTAAGGTACCTGTTCAGTTCCGAAGTGGCTTTGAGGGGCCTATGTATTATAAACCCAGATAAAACACCCCATTTTAAAAACTAGACCCCTCAAAGTATTCAAAACAGCATTTAGAAAGTTTTTTAACCCTTCAGGCATTTCACAAGAATTAAAGCAAAGTGGAGGTGAAATTTGCAAATTTCATTTTTCTTGCTGAATTTCAATTTTATTCAATTTTTTTTCTGTAATACAGAAGGTTTTACCAGAGAAATACTACTAAATATGTATTGTCCAGATTCTGCAGCTTTTATAAATGTCTCACATGTGGCTCTAGTGCGCTCGTGGACTAAAACACAAGCCCTAGAAGCAATGAAGCACCTAGTGCATTTTGAGGCCTCTTTTTTTATTAGAATATATTTTAGGCAGCATGCCAGGTTTGAAGAGGTGTTGAGGTGCCAAAACAGTAGGAATCCCCCAATAGTGGAAACTGCACCCCTCAAGGAATTCATTTATGGTTGTTGTTACCATTTTGACTGCACAGTTTTTTCACAGCACCTTTTTGAATTGGGCTGTGAAATTAAAAAAATGTCATTTCTTCCAATAAGATGTCATTTGTGATCAAAATTTCTTATTTTCACAGGGAACAAAATACCCCATTTTGTTGCCCAATTTGTCCTTAGTGTGGCAATACCCGATTTATGGTGATAAACTTCCGTTTGGGCCCATGGGAGGGCTCAGAAGGAAAGGAGCGGTATGTGTTTGTTGGAGTCCAGATTTTGCTGAATTTGGTTTTCGGGTGCCATGTCGCATTTGCAGAGAACCAATAATATGTAGTTTTGGCTGAAAATGTCTTATTTTCACAAGAAATAAAATACCCCATTCTGTTGCGCAATTTGTCCAGAGTGCAGCAATACCCCATTTGTGGTGATAAACTGCCGTTTGGGCCCATGGGAGGGCTCAGAACGAAAGGACCACCATTTGGCCTACTGGGGATTTTCTGGTGCGAAGTCATGTATGCAGAAGCCCCTGAGGTACCAGTACAGTTGAAACGCAAAAGAAGTGACCCCGTTTTAAAAACGACACCCTTAAGGCATTCATCTAGAGGTGTAGTGAGCATTTTGACCGGAGACATACACCCCATAAACTGTAATGTGGGTTCTCACAGGTACGGCAATACCCTCAATGTGGCTGTTATCAGCTGCCTGGGCACACAGAAGGCTCAGAAGGGAAATATGAGGGGGATAAGCTGTGCGGAGTACATCAGGGTAAGTAAAATTGTGGTAAATTATAAACCAAGGGATGTATGATAAATTTTAAACCACTCTTTCATACAGAGCTCTGGTTTTTCGGGACATGTGTCACATTGGTATATTGTGTACTCCCTTATCCCCCTCTTTTAGCAGACTTTGCACCTCTTTTGACTTTTTCCCTTCTTGCCAGTTTGGGGAACTGCTCCTGGAAAGTGTTGCCCTGGTACGATGCGTGTAAAAATTAGGTTCTTGATAACCACCTCTTGAAATTCCAGGAAAGTTCCTGTCTGGCCTGCACATCGATGTAGCACGTACACATTGTACAAAGCCATCAGTATGATGTGCCTGGCCAGCTTCTTATACCACACCGCATGGCGCTGTAGGGCTTCAGGACTTGAGCTGACAAGTCTACCCCTCCCATGTACCTATTGTAGTCCAGGATGCAGTCTGGTTTGGGGGTCTCTGTACTGGTACCTCGTACTGGTACATGGGTACTGGTGTGGCATCTCTCTTGTCTTGTACTTGACACACAATATGTTGCTGCTAGATTGTGCCCTGCGTTGAGGGGCCTATGTATTAGAAACCCCCATAAAACATGCTGCTAGAATGTGCCCTGTTCTCACCCCTTCTTGTTTGCCCAAGCAGAGTCTTAGGGAGGCCTCTCAGATTTCTTCTAGCGGTGCCGCATGCCGCAGTACTTCTGTAAGCGAGGCAGTTAAAGAGTGGGACGCTGGTATAAAAATTATACAGGTAGAGGCAGTTGAAGAGTGGGACGCTGGTATAAAAATTATCCAGGTAGAGGTGGTAACCCTGGTCCAGCAGTGGGTGCACCAAATCCCACACAATTTTTGCATTAACTCCCAGTAAGGGGAGGGGGGGGCATTCTGGGGGTTGAATGCTGGTGTCCTTCCCTTTATATATCCTAAATTTGTAGGTATACCCTGATGCACTCTCGCACAGCTTATACATCTTCACTCCATACCTTGCCCTCTACCCGGCAGGTACTCGCGGAATTGAACCTTCCCTTTAAAATCTACCAAGGACTCATCAATAGAAATACACTTCTCGGGGTGTATGATTGGGAAAACTGGGCACTGAAACGGTCTAATAGGGATCTCCGTTTATACAAACGGTCAAAACTGGGATCATCTCGGGGTGGGCACGGCTCATTATCAGTAATGTAAGAAGCTAAGTATTGCCTAATATATTTATTTTTCTAGGTTCCAGTTCAGTTCTGAAGTTGCTTTGAGAGACCTATATATTAGAAACCCCTATGAAACACCCCATTTTAGAAACTAGACCGCTCAAAGTATTCACAACAGCATATAGAAAGTTTATGAACCCTTTAGGTGTTTCACAGAAATTTAGAGCAAAGTAGAGGTGAAATTTACATAGTTTTTTTTGTCAGAAAATCCTCTTTATACCATTTTTTTATAACACAAAAGGTTTCACCAGAGAAACGCAACTTAATACTTATTGCCCAGATTCTGCAGTTTTGAGAAATATCCCACATGTGGCCCTAGTGCGGTAATGGACTGAAGCACCGGCCTCCGAATCAAAGGAGGACCTAGTGGATTTTGAGCCTTACTTTTTATTAGGCACCATGTCCAATTTGAAGAGGTCTTGTGGTGCCAAAACAGTGGAAAACCCCCAAAAGTGACTCCATTTTGGAAACTAGACCCCTTGAGGAATTCATTGCAGTTTTCATGGGGTGCATGTGACTTTTTGATTAGTTTTTATTCTATTTTTAAGTGGCGTGGTGACTAAAAAACCACAGTTATACTATTGTTTTTTTTATTCTATTTTTTTTACAGCGTTCATATTCACTTTATTCTGCGGAGCGATACGATTACAGCGATACTATATTTTTAGAGTTTTTTATGTTTTATGGCGTTTGCACAATATAATACTTTTTGTAAAAAATCATTTACTTTTTGTGTTACCTTATTCTTAGAGCCAGAACTTTTTATTTTTCCATCAGGAAAGCCGTGCGAGGACTTATTTTTTGCGTAACGAACTGTAGTTTCGATCAGTACAAATTTTTAGGTACATGCGACTTTTTGTTCTCTTTTTATTCCATTTTTTGGGAGGTGAAGTGACCAAACAATTGTGATTCTGGTATGGTTTATTAGTATTTTCTTTTACGGCGTTCACCGCGTGGGATACATAACGAAGTAATTTTGTAGTACAGGCCGTTACGGATGCGGCGATGCCAATTATGTATAGTTTATTTGTTTGTTTATATATTTTTATTAATAATAAAGGACTGATAAGGGAAAAGGGGGGATTTTTACTTTTATTACTTTTAAAACTTTTATTTTCTTATTTTTACACATCTTTTTTTAACTTTTTTTTTACTTTATTACTTTGTCCCACTAGGGGACTTGAGGGCAGGAGGCCCTGATCGCTATTCTAATACACTGCACTACATGCGTAGTGCAGTGTATTAGAGCTGTCAGCTACTCACTGACAGGAAGCTTAGTCGTCAGGACCCACTAGGCTTCCGTCGATGGCATAGCCGGACGCCATTGTTTGGTGTCCGGTTGCCATAGTCACCATCGCCGGCCGCTATCGTGTAGCAGGCCGGCGATGGTAGCTTAACCCCTAAAAAGCCATGATCACTATTGAACACGGCTTTTAAGGGGTTAATCAGCGGGGACACAGCGATCGGTCCCTGCTGTAGGAGCTGCGGCATCTGCTACAGCTCCTGCATGTGTCGGGAGGACGGCCGAAATGGCCGTTACTCCCGGAACGTAATAGTCCATCGCTGAGCGCGAACGATACACTTAGCGCGACAGATTATTACGCCGCTGAGCGTTAAGGGGTTAAAGAGTTCCATAGTCTCACTGATCTTACAGTAAACTATTGTTTTCTTATATTCCACCTCCCACCACACTATAACCCTACTGTAAGTAATTCATGTTTAAGAGGGTTTCCAGGCTTTATAGAAAAACAAAAAAAACAAAAAAACTTCAAGCTGCAAACGACATAACAGTCTCAATTTACACATGCACTAGTACGTGACCATTCCAGCCAATTCCTGGCTGCAGCGGTGAGATTAGTAAGCATGGTACATGATTATTACAGGCAGAGAATAACTTAGGCGGTCGCATGACTCTACAGCACTTAACAGCTTTGTAAACCCACACCAGTAAGGGTTGCACAGCCGAGACTAGTTGTTGGCTAGTCCGAAAGTCTTTTAGGGCTTATCCACATTAGCGTGCTTTTTGAGTATATTTTTGAAAAAATAACAAGACATATTGCAAAAACACTTTACTGTGCACTTGCCCCAAGTATAGCTGTTTTGTTTTTTTTTTCAAGGGAATTTACAATATATCTAGAAAATATAGGCGTCAGTAATCCACCTCCAGACTTCTAAAAAAGAAGAAGCTAGCAATGGAAAAAGATCCATTTCATGCAGCCTCTGTACTTTAAGCAATAATCATAATTGCTGACAGACTTGTTTAACATTTAAAGGGAAACTCCAGTGAAAACCACGGTTTCCCATGTGAATTATCACCTGTAAACCTAATATCTGATGTCACTGCTGTCCTTTGAATGTTTCTGAGTAATAAAACATTAGGAGGAATTTCCCTGGGCCATTGCATAGCAATAATCCAGGAATATATTGGGTGACAACTGAAAATCTGCATAATGCTGTGTACTCTGCTGTTGTCAATGAATCATCTTCAGGCTTGCCTCCTTCCTGTACATGATGTAAGGTTATTGCCAACCAAGCATCTATGCCTCTCCCTGCAGTGCACTGGGGGTATACACACTATCTGTTATATGCATGCTGCTGCACAGGGCAAAGTGTGGAGCCTATTCTTTATCCTCAGGTGCCTTAAGGTGGTTTTACATGGGCAGTTTGAGACCTCTCTGGCCTGGATCCGACATATTGCATGTTTGGGCCTAGTGAGGGGACCAGATCCCCGGCCTAAACTTCTGGCGGAAGTCGGACGGTGGCTACTTTTGGCTGGAACGGCAGAGGACTGCGGTTTAACTGCCAGGGCCCTACCAGCTATTACGGAATTTTATACAGTTCCAACTGAGAAAATTGGCGCCCTTCAGACGGATTTTGGTCTTCACAGAGCTGATGTGCATACACTACGTATTTCTGACTTGAAAGATGTAGTGACTCCACTGAGATCAAGGGTCAACACCCTATAAATGCAACAGTCCACATGGTGGGCTAAGATCGATGACATGGACAACCGCTTGCGTAGATAAAACATCCACTTTATCGGCCTGCCTGAAGGTGTGGAAAAGCCAGACCCTTATATCTTCTTGGGAGAATTGGATCAAACCAACATTTGGGGACACTGCCTTTTCTCCTCTGTTCTGTGTGGAGTGTGTGCATCGGATCCATACTAGAGCTCCTCCACCTGGGATGCCGCCACGCACTTTCATTGCCAATTTCTGAATTTAAAATACAGGGACAAATTGCTGGTACTTGCAAGGAAACAGGGGCCTTTGAAACATACCAACCAGGGTGTGAGAGTCTTTCTCCGACTATTCGTTAGAGGTACAAAAAGAGAGGCAGCGATTTACGGAGGCCAAGAAATGTTTGAGGGAGAAACAAATTGTCTATTCTATGGTATACCTCACCAAACTTAGATTGGTGCACAATGGCTCTGCAATATTCCTCGACAAGCTGAAATACGTGTTTGCCTTGTTAGAACGTCATGGACTCTAATCTCTTTACTCCTGTGCTACCATATATCCCTTTGCTGTAAGGGAATATAATAGAGGGAAATTACTCTACACCATGGAACGTGTTCCTACCTTTACTCCTATGTAAAGATTTTGATTTTCCACAATGATGTCTTCAGTTGTGATGAGTGTCGGGAAATATACCAGGGCTTGGATATATTACCGTAATACTCCTGTCTTCCATGTTGTAGCTCTATTGAGCCTATTCGTTTTATTTTAGAATCTTTGCTGCATTCTAGGGGAGGGGAGTTGCCCCCTTTCACTAACCATATAAGAATACCCTGTATTTCTATTTCTGTTTTTTGCTACATACTGCAATTGGGAATGAAACCTGTCTTGAGTTCGGGGGGATGGGTAAGGTGGATTTGAATTGGGTTTACTTGTTTTTTCCTTTCATGCTTATCTGCTTGTATAAGTATAAATTCTCTGACCAAGTGGACTGGTGATCTGATCTCTGGGAGTGCTGGAGTTGGAAATTCCTAAAGGGGGCGCAACTTCTATATTCAACCCCTGTATATTGATGTCCTCCAGGACTGTAATGGACTGTAATGTAATATCATTCTTGGGGACACTACGCCATCTTAAAATTATCTCCTGGAACGTGAGAGGACTTAATGACAAATTTAAAAGGTCCTTCGTTTTAAATCTCCTCTCCATATACAATCTGCAAATTATACTTTTACAAGAGACTCATTTACTTGGTACCAAATAGCGGGCACTGGGACGACCTTGTGTCAGGCATGGTTATCATGCTTCTTATTCCAGTTACTCCTGTGGGGTCTCTTTCCTCGTTCACAAATCTCTACAATGTGAGACTACATCTGTTTAGATAGATCCCAGTGGGAGATTCATTGTGCTGTTATGCCAGATCCATTTTACATCCTTTATTACAGTGAATGTCTATAATCCTCCTCTGGCCACTGTCCAATTACTCACTGACATAATGGTGCTAGTAACAGAGTTTGTACAGTACCTCCCTCAGGGAATCTCAGACCACTCTCCCCTTGTGGTCACTCTGGGATTCCCTGAAGTTGCAAAACGTAAGATCTGGAGATTGAGTCCCCTATGGCTCTCCTGTGCTGAAGTTGCAACCTCCTTAGAAAGGGAAATTACAGGTTTCTGGAACCCTAATTCAGGTTTGACAAATAGAAATCTGATATGGGATGCCTTCAAAGCATATATTAGAGGGGTGGTTATATGGGTAATCTCCTTGCATAGAAGGAAACTAACAAAACAACGTATGGTATTGGAGGCTGAACTGGTTGTAGCAGAGGATTGATATCTCAGGACTAAGGACTCCTCAGCCTTTACTACCTTCTCAGCAAACCAACAGAAATATACCCTCTTATTAACTGAGCTCACCAGGAAGAGAATCTTGTATTCCCAGTAGAGAATTTTTGAGCAGGGAGATAAGAATGTTCTTTTGCTGGCTTACTTAGCTAGGGAGGAAACCACCCAAACCATATTTTGGAAATCACCTCTTGTACCGGGATGCTAGTTAGTGACCCCCTGGCCATCAATGACGTCTTTGCTAAATTTTACTCTGATTTATACTCCTTTAAGGTCCCAAATAATCCACATGACCTAGAGGCATACTTAGACACTATTATGTTCCCCATCCTGGAGGATGTTCATTTTCTGAAGGCTGATCTGACTATAGAGGAAATTACAGAGGCTATTAGCTCTTTTCCTAATAGGAAAACCCCAGGTCTGGATGGTCTGCCCATAGAGTGGTATAAATTGCATGTTGAAGTGATTGTCCCTCATTTGCTTAATCTTTTTCAATCCTTCAATTGGGATAATAACCTCCTCCTTCTATGAGAGGGGCTCTTATAGTGCTGATCCCCAAGCCCCATAAAGATCCTAAAGAATGTGGTTCTACCAGCCTATTTCACTCCTTAAAGAGTCTCTGTCACCAGATTTTGCAACCCCTATCTGCTATTGCAGCAGATAGGCGCTGCAATGTAGATTACAGTAACGTTTTTATTTTTAAAAAACAAGCATTTTTGGCCAAGTTATGACCATTTTTGTATTTATGCAAATGAGGCTTGCAAAAGTACAAATGGGCGTGTTTAAAAGTAAAAGTACAACTGGGCGTGTATTATGTGCGTACATCGGGGCGTTTTTACTTCTTTTACTAGCTGGGCGTTCTGACGAGAAGTATCATCCACTTCTCTTCAGAACGCCCAGCTTCTGGCAGTGCAGACACAGCCGTGTTCTCGAGAGATCACGCTGTGACGTCACTCACAGGTCCTGCATCGTGTCAGACGAGCGAGGACACATCGGCACCAGAGGCTACAGTTGATTCTGCAGCAGCATCGGCGTTTGCAGGTAAGTAGCTACATCGACTTACCTGCAAACGCTGATGCTGCTGCAGAATCAACTGTAGCCTCTGGTGCCGATGTGTCCTTGCTCTTCCGACACGATGCAGGACCTGTGAGTGACGACACACCTGGAAACACCTCCCTCTCACTCTCACATTTACAGGCAGAATTAATTAAGTCCCTACCTAGATTTTTGTACCTTTTTCACAATTCTCCAGTATTTCTTCCATTATCACTGTACTCCAATTTTGATAAAGATTTTAGATCTATTATTTGGGTAGGGGGTACTCCTAGAATCGCTCAAGGCACACTACAACTACCCACTGAGGAGGGGCTTCCCCCCCAAATCTATACCTCTACTTCATTGCTAGCCAGCTGGTTTAGGTTGTGGATTACTCATAGACCCTTCAATTCCTATACTGAGCTTCTCGGTTCCTATAAAGCCCTGGTGAACTCTAGGGACACATGCTTACAGTCCCAATGCAGACTACTCTGAATGTCTGGCAGAGATCATTGTTGCAATTTAACTCAGAGGAGGTTTCCTGGTCACCTAGGACACCGCTTTAGTATAACCCGATTCTGCCACAGTTATGTACTAGTAAGTGTGCAATCCTGGGTATATTGACCTTCGAGGATGTGGTTGTGGTTGTGGAGTATAAATTAGCTACTTTTGCACAATTTAGGTCCAAACACCAGATCCCGAATCCTCTCTGGTTCCATTACTTCCAGCTTAGACACACCCTTTGGTCGCAATTTGCAGGATATAATGTCAGACTATGTACATCCCCGGTGGAGGATTGGGTTACGCAGGAGACGTAGGATAAATTATTATCCATACTTTAAAGACAATTGTTAACTGTATCTTCTAATAAACTTGATAGAGCCTGGGACCGATGGTCTCAGACTCGTGCACTTTAACCCAGAACTTGTCTTTTATTACTGGTAGAAGAAATTATACGTACTGGAGCTGTTAGATCTGTCATGACACTCCTATTGTTCTAAAAAAATATATATATATATATATAGATACTCCTGCATTGGAAATATCCAAAGGTTTCTACGTTGTCAGCATGGATTGCATTGGTTAATTCTACTTTGCCACTTTTTAAACTCCCTTATGAAGCATGTACTGTAGATGCCCTGATAAATTTGTGTGGAGCTCTTGGATAGCCAACCCTCACACTAGCTCATAAGTTGACATTGCTCAGGTTGCTCAGGTTGACATTGCTCTTCCATTAACTGGTCCTCATCAGATTTTATTGTACATTTTCTCCGGTTTGTTAAGGCTGTTTGTTAAGTTTTTGTTCTCTAATATATAGGCATATTGATATGTAGGAAATGTATCCGTATGTTTTTTTTCTTGATATTTCGCCTTATACACTTGGTACTATTGTACTATTTCTTGTATGCTACATTATTTTATACTTTTGTATTTGTACTGCCGTTTGCTATGAGGTCTTAATAAAATTACCTTTAACCTCTTCCCGCCGCAGCCCTTCAGATTTTCATTTTCGTTTTTTCCTTCCCACCTTCCAAAAGCCATAACGTTTTTAATTTTCCGTCGATATAGTACTATGAGGGCTTGATTTTTGCGGGACGAGTTGTAGTTTTTCGTAGCACCATTTATTTTGCCATATAATCTACTTGGAAACGGGAAAATAATTATTTGTGGGGTAGAAAATGAAAAAAACAGCGATTCCTCCATGGTTTTTTGCACTCCATTTTTACGGAATTCACTGTACAATTAAAACAACATGTTAATGTTATTCTGTGGGTCAATACGATTCCGCTGATACCAAATATATATAGTTTTTTTCTATATTTTACTACTTTTACAAGTAAAAACCTAAGTGTAAAAAAGAAAATTTATGTCGCCAAATTCCAAGAGCCATAACTTTTAAATTTTTCCTGTAGTTTTTAATAATACCATTTTGGTGTACATGCGATGGTTTGATCACTTTCTATTTAATTTTTTGTGGGAGATTATGTGACCAAACAATAGAGATTCTATACTAATGTATTGCAGTATATTGAGATTGTGACAGGCAACCATTAAGCCCTGACAGAGGCAAGGCTTTATAATTGTACAAAGATGGTGGACCTGGGGGCCTTCATTAGGCCCCCAGGCAGCCATAGCAACCACACCCCCCCCCCCACGCAATTGCGTTGCGGGGGGCGCGATGAGCTGTTAGAGTGGGTCGCCCCCCTCTTTCTAACGCTTTAAATGCTGCGGTCGTTATTGACCGCAGCATTTAACGAGGTAAACGAGTGGGATCGCGCTTGAGTAACAAACAGCCGACACCCGCATCGCATGGAGCGGGTTCACTCCGTAAGCACGCTCCATACTTCCGCTACCCGAATTTGGCATATGGATACGTCAAATGTCGGGATGGGGTTAAAAATAATATAACGTTTTCATTTTCACTAAGTATTTAAAATAGGTGTAATTTGTATTCTTTAATGCCACTTTTATTCTCTGACCATTTCTCTTTATGTTATTTGGTTGATTCAGAAAAATATCCCTATAAATCTTTGTAGACACTTTTTATTTAACAATATATAAACTCAGATGTTCACAGCTATTTTTGCACTTTAAAGTTCAATTTTATATCCCATAACACATTTGCCAAACATTCAAGAATGTAACTCCACATTCCCAATGGGACTTCCAGAGACGAGGGAGAATTATGTGTGCTGCCAACATTCAATATGTAATTATTGTGATAAAATGGGGGTTTTACGTTTAAATATGCCAGTGCATTCATTGTCAACTAGAGGCAATATTTAATGAATAAACCTGAAAAGGAGATTAAATGGGACTCACAGGGACACTCCATCAATTTTCCGAGTATATCTTTGAGGAACTCTCTTTCCCTTAATTATGCATCTTCACTACAGTGTTAATACTGCCCCTGAGATTCTTGATCCAGAAAGTCCCGAAACGTAATATGTGTGAAAATCTTTGAATAAAGATTGAGAGTTTATCCAAAGATGCTATTACTCTTGGAATTGCCTGAATCAAAATCTTTTAGTTATACATTATATGCATAATTTGAGAGAGAAGTGCACTGAAGAGCAGCATGAAAAGCTGCATTAAACCTATTTTTTTCTATGAAACAAGCAAGTTTTGATATTTCTCAGGCAAACTGCCCTGAAAAAGTCAAATATACTGGTTATGAAAAGAACCTTTCATTTGCAATCTTGAACATTTTTTCTTCAGTTTCACGTCAAGATCTATTTTGGCAGCGTGTATTGTGTATTTTATGCTCCCTCTATAAGCAAGTGAGTCACGGTGAGCTAGAAGTCCCTTATATTCATTAAGTGGGAACACTGTAATAAGACATCCAAGGTGTTAGTCAGACTTTATGGAGAGGAAATCCCTCTTGCGAAGTTATGACAGATCATGGAATTCCAAGATGGAATGTTTTACAGGAAGACCGTATGTTCTGGGAACCCGAGGATGACACAGCCTCGAAATGATGACACATTAAAAAAAGTAATGAACAGCAGGAGGTTTTCTTCCTGCAATGTGCTCTGCCTTCTGTTGGACGGATGTGTGTATAATCTAACAGGTTAATTTTGTATTATGCTTTCGGAATGGCCCACTTATGATGACAGATGTCACATCAACATCCCTGAGAGCTATTCAGCTTCACGTTTTATGGCAAGACCATTTACTGTGGATGTACAGTTAGGTCCAGAATTATTTGGACAGTGAAACAAGTTTTGAGATTTTAGCTCTTTACCAAAACATATTGAATATACAGTAATATAATCAATATGGGTTTAAGTGCAGACTCTCAGCTTTAATCTGAGGGTATTCACATCCAAATTTGAGGAAGGGTTTAGGAATTACAGCTCTTTAATATGTAGCTGCCTCTTTTTCAAGGGATCAAAAGTAATTGGACAATTATCTCAAAAGCTATTTATGCAAGTGAAACAGACCACCATTAGGCTGAAAAAAAATGAAGAAATCCATCAGAGATATAGCACAATTGTTAGCAGTGGCCAAATCAACAATTTGGTACATTCTTGAAAAAAGTGCACTGGTGATCTCGTGAACTCCAGAAGGCCTGGACGTCCACGGCAGACATCAGTGGTGGATGATTGCAGAATTCTTTCCATGGGGAAGAAAAACCCCTTCATCTACCCAAGTGAAGAACACTCTCCTGGAAGTAGGTGTATCAGTTTCTAAGTCTACCATAAAGAGAAGACTTCTTGAGAGCAAATACATACCTATGTAGTACAATGTATTAGAACTGTCAGTTATTCACTGACAGCAAGCCAATCAGACTCTGTCTCCGGTCGGGGCCTAATCGGCTTCCATAATGGCAGACAGGAGGCCATTGTTAGGCTTCCTGATGCCATAGTAGCAGTTGGTGGCCTTGCCATCGCATGGCAGGCTGCCGATTTGCTACAAACCACTTTGATGCAGCGATCGCATTGAATCGCTGCATCGAAGGGGTTAATGGCAGGAAACGGAGCTAGCTGTAACAGCTGTAACATACATACATACATACATAGCTGTAACATACGGCGGACACCCATTGCTGATGACGCTGACTCAGCTTCTTGCCGATGGTACCGGAAGCCTTTTAGGCCGAGCGGGGCATAGGAGGCTTCCTTTGCTGGCAGACCGGGAGGTAAGTATTAGGCCTCCGATCGCATTTCTGAGAGACATAACTTTTTTATTTTTCAGTAATTTTCAGACAAAAAACCTGTTTAAGGGCTTGTTTTTTGCGGGACAGGCTGTAGTTTTTATTGGTACTATTTTGGGGTACATACGACTTTTTGATCACTTTTTATTCTATATTTTGGGAGGGGTGGTGACCAAAAAATAGTGATTCTGGCATGGTTTTCTGTTTATTTTTTTCGGTGTTCATCGTGTGGGAAACATTAACATTATAGTTTTGTAGTTTGGGTTGTTACGAATGCGGTGATACCAAATAAATGTGTACTGTTTTTTAACGGTTTAATATTTTTCCTATAATAAAGGACTTTTTTTTACTTGCAGCACTGATCGCTGCTAGAATAAATTACACTACCTAGGTAGTGTAATGTATTCCAACTGTCAGTGTGACATCACAGTCACTCTGACAGTAAGTCTATGAGGACTAGCCAGAGGCTGGTCCTCAAGGCTTCCATACAAGGCAGACCCGGAGGCCGTTGTCTGGCCACTGGATGCCAGAACACAACCATCGGCAACCCCCACAATTGCATGGGGCTGCCATTGTGCTACAAAACCCCTCGCAATGGATCGCTGCATTTAAGGGGTTAATTGCCTAAATCAGCGGCAATGAGCTGCTGATCGGCAACAGTGGAGTGTCAGCTGTCGGGGACAGCTGTCCTCCCGGTTCCCGGTGCAAACTGTCACCGACAGTGTGCACCGGGAACCCCGCAGTAACTGTACTTCCTCGTGCGCTAAGTCACTGGCCACCAGAATGTACAGTTGCGTCGTGGTGCACCTAGGGTTTAAGATAACATTATAAATAGCGTTTCATCAAAAAATCAACAGCTGTACTGGGGGCTGTGACTGCAGGATCACTTATCAATCAGAAGATGATATCATTAACCCCTTCCCGACATTCGCCATATATACAGTATAGATGGCGCTGTCTGGAAGTGTTTCCCACAATGCGCAGTACCATTATGTGGCAGCGATAGTGCGGGTCCAGAAGCAGAGCCCGCACCATCACCGCTGGGTGTCAGCTGTATGTTACAGCTGACACCTTGCTATAACGGCCGTGACCGTAGCTAGTCTCCTATCCGGCCAATTAACCCCTCAGATGCTGTGCTCAATAGAGATGGCAGCATCTGAGGCGATTTTACTCTACCGACACCCCAGCGACGCAATCGCTGTGGTGCCGATGGTTGGTATGGCCTCTGTGTCTGCCTTGTACGAAAACCTATGAGGACTCTCATCCGGCTGGTCCTCATAGGCTTGCTGTCAGTGTATACTAACAGCTATAATACACTGTACTACGTATGTACTGCAGTATATTAGAATAGTGATTAGGGCTTCAGGCCTCCAAGTCCCCTAGTGGGACAAAAAAAAAGTTTAAAAAAGTTAATAAAAATGTTGTCAAAAAAATAAAACTTTCAAGGTAAAAAAGTTTTTCCCATAATGAGTCTTTTATTATTGGAAAAAAACTTAAATGACCCAAACTATAAAACTGTTATGTAATTTATCCCACACGGTGAATGCCGTAAAAGAACAATTATGAAAAACAACGCCGGAAACATTGATTTTAGGTCACATCTCCTCCTAAAAAATAATATAAAAAGTGATCAAAAAGTCACAATTACCCCAAAATGGTATCAATAAAAACACACAAAAAACAAATGATTTAAAAAAAAAATAATTTAAAGTGATTTTATTGTGCAAAAGCTGCAATACATGAAAAAAACGATATAAATTTGGCATCACCGTATTCGTATTAACCCCCAGAAGAAAGTTAACATGTCATTTATTACGCATGGTGAATGCCAAAAAAACCTAAAAACTTTTCCAGAATTGCTTGTTTTTGGTAATTTCCTCTTCCAAAAAATGAAATAAAAAGTGATCAAAAAGTCGTATGTGTCAAAAAGGGAAACCAATAAAATCTACCACTTGACTCGCAAAATACGAGCAAGCACATAGCTCCATCAACCAAAAAATAAAAAATTTATGGCACTAGTAATGCATTGATGAAGAAACATCCCAATGTGCAAGCCGGAGGGGAATATTCCTTGATATTTAGGACCCTAGTATTTAGGAACCAGGAAGGGAAGGGACATAGCACATCTGCTGGAAGCGAGGGTACCCGTATTATACCAGCTCAAAACTTTCCCAGCAAAATTTACTAAAGTACAAAGGAGGGAAAGTCCCCAAAAGGTGCAGAGTATTACAAAAGGAGCATAAGAAAGAATACCGTTTATCAGTGCGACACTGGACTGTGCATAACAGATTGCTTCACAGCGTACCACACATCCATGGATAATTTTATTATTTACCCCATTATTATACCCTCTCCCTGATGTACTCCGCACAGATTACAAATGCTCCCACATTATAAACTGAAATACCAGTAAAACTCAAACAAAACTACTACCAATAAAAATCCACGCTCCAAATGGCGCTCCTTCTCTTCTAAGCCTTACAGTGTGTACAAACAGCAGTTTACATCCACGTGTATAGCATTGCCATACCCGGGAGAACCCGCTTAACAATTTACGGGGTCAGATTCTCCAATAGCACAAGCTGGGCACAACATATTATGTGGTGATTAGGCATATCAGTGGAAAAATTGAAATTTTCACTTTGCATCATCCACCCTGTATTAATTTCTGAAAATCACCTGTGGTATCTAAATTCCCACTACACCCCTCGATAAATGCCTTTAGGGGTGTAGTTTCTAAAATGGAGTCACTTTTTTTTGGTACGTCAGGGGTTTTGCAAATGCGACATGGCGCCCGCTTACTGCCAAATCTGTGCTCCAAGAATCAAATACCACTCCTTTTCTTCTAAACCCTTCCATATGTCTAAACAGCAGTTTATAACATATAGGGTATTACCATACTCGGTAGACATTGTTTTACAAATGTTGGGGTGCTTTTTATTCTTTATTCCTTGTGAAAATGAAAAATATTGATCTAAAACTACATCTTATTGGGGAAAAAAAAATAATTTCATTTTCACAGCTTAATTCGAATTAATTGAGCAAAGAACCTTTGGGTCAAAATTCTCACTATACCCCTAGATGATTCCTCAAGGGGTGCAGTTTCCAAAATGGAGTTACTTTTTGGGTGTTTCCACTAAACTAGTACTACAGGGGTTCAGCAAATGCGACATTGCGCCCAAAAACCATTCCAAAAGCCAAATGGCGCTCTTTCCCTTCTGAGCCCTACCGTGTGTCCAAACAGCAGTTTATGACCACATATGGGGTATTGCCGTACTCAGGAGAAATTTCTTTACAAACGTATGGGTGCTTTTGCTCCTTTAGTTCTTGTGGAAATGTAAAAAAAATTGTTAAACCTACATTTTATTGAAAAAAATGTAGATTTTCACTTTCACAGCCTGCTTCCAATACATTCTGCAAAAAAACCTGTGGCGTCAAAATGCTCACTATACCCCTAGATAATTTCCTTGAGGGGTGTGGTTTCCCAAATGGGGTCACTGGTGGGGGGTTTCCAGTTTTTTTGCCCCTCAGGGACTTTGCATATGTGACATGGCCTCCGTAAACTATTCCAGCTAAATTTGAACTCCAAAAGTCAAATAGCACTGTTTCACTTCTGAGCCCTTTCATGTGTGCAAACAGCTGTTAATGACCACATATGGGGTATTGCTGTACTCGGGAGAAATTGTTTTACAAATGTTGGAGGTCATTGTCACCTTTATTTCTTGTGTAAATGAAAAACAATTAGTTAAACATACATTTTATTGGAAAAAATGCAGATTTTCGTATCTACGTCCTAATTCCAATAATTTCTGCAAAAAACCTGTGGAGTCAAAATGCTCAAAATACGCCTAGATAAATTCCTTTAGGGGTTAAGTTTCCCAAATAGGGTCACTTGTGGGGGGTTCCACTGTTTTGGCCCTTTAGGGGCTTTGCAAATGCAACATGGCCTCCACAAACCATTCCAACAAAATTTGAGCTCCAAAAGACAAATGGCGCTCCTTCACTTCTGTGCCCTGCCATGTGTGCAAAGAGCCATTTATGACCACATATGGGGTATTTCTGAACTCAGGAGAAATTGTTTTACAAATGTAGGGGTGATTTTTCTCCTTTAGTTCTTGTGGAAATAAAAAAAATCTATGTTTTATGGGAAAAAAATAATTTTTCATTTTTACAGCCAAATTCTAATAAAATTTATGAAACCTGTGGGATCAAAATGCTCACTAGACAGCAAGATAAATTCCTTGTGGGGTGTAGTTTCCAAAATGGGGTATTTTTTGGGGGAGTCTCCTTTGTTTTGGTACCACAAGACCTCTTCAAACATGACATAATGCCTAAAATATAATCTAATAAAAAGAAGGCCCCAAAATCCACTCTGTACTCTTTTGCTTCTAAAGCCTGTGCTTCAGTCTATTAGTACACTAGAGCCACATGTGGAACATTTATAACAACTGCAGAATCTGGGTAATACATTTTCAGTTGTAAAAATTAATTTCTGCAAAGAAAATGAAATTTGTAAATTTCACTTCCTCTTAAATTCCTTTATTTCTTGTGTAAATGAAAAACAATTAGTTAAACATACATTTTATTGGAAAAAATGCAGATTTTCGTATCTACGTCCTAATTCCAATAATTTCTGCAAAAAACCTGTGGAGTCAAAATGCTCAAAATACGCCTAGATAAATTCCTTTAGGGGTGAAGTTTCCCAAATAGGGTCACTTGTGGGGGGTTCCACTGTTTTGGCCTTTTAGGGGCTTTGCAAATGCGACATGGCCTCCACAAACCATTCCAACAAAATTTGAGCTCCAAAAGAAAAATGGCGCTCCTTCCCTTCTGCGCCCTGCCATGTGTGCAAACAGACGTTTATGACCACATATGGGGTATTGCTGAACTCAGGAAAAATTGTTTTACAAATGTAGAGGTGATTTTTCTCCTTTAGTTCATGTGGAAATAAAAAAAATCTATGTTTTATTGGAAAAAAATATTTTTTCATTTTTACAGCCAAATTCTAATAAAATTTATGAAACCTGTGGCATCAAAATGCTCACTAGACAGCAAGATAAATTCCTTGTGGGGTGTAGTTTCCAAAATGGGGTATTTTTTGGGGGAGTTTCCTTTGTTTTGGTACCACAAGACCTCTTCAAACATGACATGATGCCTAAAATATAATCTAATAAAAAGAAGGCCCCAAAATCCACTCTGTACTCTTTTGCTTCTAAAGCCTGTGCTTCAGTCTATTAGTACACTAGAGCCACATGTGGGACATTTATAACAACTGCAGAATCTGGGTAATACATTTGCAGTTGTAAAAATTATTTTCTGCAGAGAAAATGAAATTTGTAAATTTCACTTCCTCTTAAATTCCTGTGAAACGCCTAAAGGGTTAAGAAACTTTCTAAATGCTGTTTTGAATACTTTGAGTGGTTCAGTTTTTAAAATTGGGTGATTGATGGGGGTTTGTAAAGTGTGGGTCTCACAAAGACACTTTAGAACTTAAAACGATGGCAACATAAAGTAGACATATGATAAATGTTAATTAGCAACTATTTTGTGTGGAATTACTATCTGTCTTACAAGCAGATTCAATTAAATTGATAAAAATGCTAATTTTTCTATACATTTTGGACTTTCTCACAATTCAATACTGAATGTAACGACCAAATTTTACCACTAACATAAATTCCAATGTGTCACGAGAAAAGAATCTTAGAATCACTTGGATGGGTAGAAGCATTTCAGAGTTATTATCACATAAGGTGACACATGTCAGATTTGAAGATTGAGGCTCTGTCAGGAAGGTCAAAACTGGCCACAGTGGAAAGGGGTTAATTGTGCTTAGGGACAGGTAAACAGATCCTCTGTAAATCCACCCACTTTCATGATGTGCATAGCGTCTTCCGATCCCTAGTGTTCATGTCAGAGTGCAAGGACCGGTAGTGTTCCGTTGCTGTGCAACTAAGTAACCATTGCTAGTTACTGCGGATGTCTAGTCTATTCAGACGGAGCATAACTGCATATAGCAGTGTTGCCTTGCAATCAAGCACTGAACCAGTGAGACCGGAATCCGCAATCTCATCATAGGCATACAATAGGCAGCTTTATGTGTGTTTTCTCCACTTTAAAATGTACAGATCAATTCTGCATTATCTTTACCTGGCTAAATAGGGAATATAAACAGGGCAACAGTCCTATAGATTTAACAAACTGCAATATTGGGGAACAACTATACGATAATCAGAAAATATATCGCAATAAAAGGGCAGTCGACATAAACATATGCTTACCTGTTCCTACGCACGATTTATGAATTCAGCAGTCCCAAACCCCATACAGCTGTTGAATTTTTGATGAAACGCTGTTTATGACGTTATGTTAACCTTTTCCCGCTGTGGCCACTTTTGACCTTCCAGACAGAGAATAATTTTTCAAATCTGACATGTTTCAATTTATGTGGTAATAACTTCGGAATGCTTTTACCTATCCGAGCGATTCTGAGATTGTTTTCTCGTGACACATTTGACTTTATGTTACTGGCAAAATTTGCTCAATACATTCAGTATTTAAATGTGAAAAACACCAAAATGTAGCGAAAAATTGCAAAAATGTTAATTTTTATCAATTTTAGGGTATGTGCACACACACTAATTACGTCCGTAATTGACGGACGTATTTCGGCCGCAAGTAGTGGACCGAACAAAGTGCAGGGAGCCGGGCTCCTAGCATCATACTTATGTACGATGCTAGGAGTCCCTGCCTCTCCGTGGAACTACTGTCCCGTACTGAAAACATGATTACAGTACGGGACAGTAGTCCTGCAGAGAGGCAGGGACTCCTAGCATCGTATATAACTATGATGCTAGGAGCCCGGCTCCCTGCACTGTGTTCGGTCCGGTACTTGCGGCCGAAATACGTGCGTCAATTACGGACGTAATTAGTGTGTGTGCACATACCCTAACTGTATCTGCTTGTAAGACAGGCAGTTATACCACACAAAATAGTTGCTAATTAAGATCCCCCATATATCTACTTTAGATTGGAATAGTTTTGTGAATATCCTTTTATTTTTCTAGCACGTCATAAGGCTTAGAACTTTAGCAGAAATTTTTCACATTTTCAAGAAAATTTCAAAAGCCCGTTTTTACAGGGGCCAGTTCAGTTGTGAAGTGGCTTTGAAGGCCTTATTAGAAACCCCCAATAAGTCACCCCATTTTAAAAACTGCACTCCTAAAGTATTCAAAACAGCATTTAGAAAGTTTATTAATCCTTTAGACGTTTCACAGGAATTAAAGAAATGTAGAGGTAACATTTACAAATGTAATTATTTTTTTTTGCAGAAATTTATTTTTAATCCATTTTTTTTGTAACACAGAAGGTTTTACCAGAGAAACACAACTCGATATTTATTGCCCAGATTCTGCCGTTTTAGGAAATATCCCATATGTGGCCCTAGTGTGGTAATAGACTGAAGCACAGGCCTTACAAGCAAAGGAACACCTAGAGGATTTTAGGCTTCCTTTTTATTAGAATATATTTTAGGCACCATGTCATGTTTAAAGAGCTTTTTCAATGCCAAAACTGTGGAAATCCCCAAAAAGTGACCCCATTTGGGAAACGACACCCTCAAGGAATTTATCTAGGGGTATAGTGAGCATTTTGACCCCACAGGTTTTTTGCAGAAACTATTGGAAGTAGGCCCTGAAAATTAAAATCTAATTTTTTTTCTAAGAAAATGTAGGTTTAGCTAATTATTTTTTTCATTTCCACAAGGACTAAAAGAGAAAAAGCTCCACAACGTTTGTAAAGCAATTACTCCCGAGTAAAACAATACTCCACATGTGGTCACAAATGGCTGTTTGGACACACGGCACGGCTCAGAAGGGAAAAAGAGACATTTGGCTTTTGAAGCTCAAATTTAGCAGGAATGATTTGCGGAGGCCATGTCACATTTGCAAAGACCCTGAGGGGATAAAACATTGGAAACCTTAGACAAGTGACCCCATTTTGAAAACTACACCCCTTGAGGAAATTATCTAGGGGTATAGTGAGCATTTTGACCCCACAGGTTTTCTGCAGACATTAATGGAGAAAAAGCACCCCAACATTTGCAAAGCAATTTCTCCCGAGTAAAACAATACCCCATATGTAGTCCTAAATGCTGTTTGAACACACGGTAGGGCTCCGAAGGTATGGAGTGCCATTTGGATTTTGGAATGGTTTCTGGGCACCATGTCACATTTGCTGAGCCCCTGTAGTACTAGTACAGTGGAAACACCCCAAAATTGACTCCATTTGGGAAATTACATACTTGAGCAATCATCTAGGGTTATAGTGAGAATTTTGACCTCAAAGGTTTTTTGCTGAATTAATTAGAATTAAGTCATGAAAATGAAAAATTACTTTTTTTTCCAATAAGATGTAGTTTTAGATCAAATGTTTCAGTTTCACAAGGAATAAAAAAGAAAAAGCACCCCAACATTTGTAAAGCAATTTCTCCCGAGTATGGTAATACCCCTTATGTGGTTATAAATGGCTGTTTACATATATGGGAGGGTTCAGAAGAAAAGGAGTGGTATTTGACTTTTGGAGCATAGATTTTACTGGAATGGTTTGTGGATGCAATGTCGCATTTGCAAAACCCCTGATGTACCAAAAAAAGGGACTCCATTTTCGAAACAACACCCCTAAAGGCATTTATCAAGGGGAGTAGTGAGAGTGAGTAGTGTGCGTTTTTCAGAAATGAATACACAGTGGAGGATGCAAAGTGAAAATTGCAATTTTTCCACTGATATGCCTATTCACCGCACAATATGTTGTACCCAGCTTGTGCTATTGGAGAATCTTACCCCATAAAATGTTAAGCGGGTTCTCCCGGGTATGGTAATGCCTTACTTGTCTACGTAAACTGCTGTTTGTACACACTATAGGGCTAAGAAGGGAAGTAGCATCATTTGGAACACGGATGTGCTTGGTAGTAGTTTTGTTTGAGTATTACTGGTATTTCAGTTTATAATGTGGGGGAATATGTAATCTGTGCGGAGTACTTTAGGGCATAATAAGAGGGTATAAAAATGGGGTAACTAATACAGATATCCATAGATGTGTGGTACGCTGTGAATCAATCTGTTATGCGCAGGCCAGTGTCACACTGATAAACGGTTTTCTTTCTTATCCCCTTTTGTAACACTCTGCACCTTTTGGGGACTTTTTCTCCTTTGTAGTTTGGGAAATTTTGCTGGGAAAGTGTTGCCCTGGTATAATATGGGTACTCTCACTTCCAGCGGATGTCCCTTCCCTTCCTTGTTCCTAAATACTAGGGCACTGAAACTGAAGTAATGTACCTCTCTGACCTGCACATCCGGATGTTTTTTCATCAATTTTCATAATTTTCGGTTGATGGAGCTGTGAGCGGGCTTGTTTAGATTTTATTAGTTTCATTTTGGGACACATACAGCTTTTTGATCACTTTGTATTCAATTTTTTTGAAGAGGAAATAACCAAAAACAAGCAATTCTGGAATCGTTTTTTTTGTTTTTTTTCGGCATTGCACCATAAATTACATGTTAACTTTATTCTGCAGGTCGATACGATTGAGGCAATACCAAATTTTCATATTGTTTTTTATGTATTGCAGCTTTTGCACAATAAAATCACTTTTTTTTTTTAAATCATTTGTTTTCTGTGTCACCATATTCTAAGACCCATAACTTTTTTATTTTTCTGTTGTTGGAGAAGTGTGCAGGCTTTTTTTTTGCGAGACAAGCTGTAGATTTTATTGGTACCATTTTGGGACACATACGATGTTTTGATTACTATTTATTTCATTTTTTGGAAGAGGAAATGACCAAAAGCAAGCAATTTTGGAATAGTTTTTTAGTGGTTTTTTTTTTCGGCATTCACCGTGCGCCATAAATTGTAGGTTAACTGTATTCTGCGGGTTCGATACGATTACGCAAAAATATCACTTTTTAAAAAAAATTATGTTTTCTGTGTCGCCATATTCTAAGACCCATAACGTGTCAGGGATTTTTTTACGGGACGGGCTGTGATTTTTATTGGTACTATTTTGGAGTAAATGTGGCTTTTTGATCACTATTTATTCAATTTTTTGGGAGGAGATGTGACTTAAAAACAGGGATTTTGGCGTTGTTTTTAATTTTATTTTCTTAACGCCGTTCACCGTGCGGAATAAATGTCATAATATTTTTATAATGTGAGTCATTACGGACGCGGCTATACCAATTATGTATCGTTTTTTTTAATTTTTTACGTTTTTTCCAATAATAAAATACTTATTATGGGAAAAAAGGCAGTTTGGCTTTTTTTTTTACTTGAAACTTGTATTTTTTTATAACATTTTTATTAACTTTTTTTCATTTTTTTTTATTTGTCCCACTATGGGACTTGAAGGCCTGAAGCTATTCTAATACACTGCACTACATACGTAGTGCAGTGTATTAGTGCTGTTAGTTATTCACTGACAGCAAGCCGATGAGGACTTGCTCTGGCGGTTCCACATCAGCTTCCGTACAAGGCAGACACCGAGGCCATAGCAACCCAGTGATTGCATCGCTGGGGTGCCGATCTTGTAAAAAAAAAACTCAGATTCTGCTCTCTCTATTGAGCTCAGACTCTGAGGGGTTATTTGGCTGGATCAGAGAATAGCTCCTGTCCTGGCCGTTACAGGAGGGTGTCAACTGTAATATACAGCTCCACTTCTGAGCCCACACTATCACCGCGACGTAATAGTACTGCGGTTTGCGCAAATACCCTCCCGACAGCGCTGTATATATACACGGCGAATATTGGGAAGGGGTTAATGTAAAGTTTTTTATGTTGTTTGTTTATATAAGTGATTTACTGACACTTTTGTATCAATGTAATATTTTTGATACCTTATTTATTGTTTTATATCACTGACAATTTTGTACCTATATGTTTATATATGTTTTTTTATTTAATTATACTATGTTAATGAGACACACGCTTTATATACCACCAATCATTATGTATCACTAAGCTTGAGAAAAGGTCCCAGTGTAGGACTGAAACGTCGCACTGCACTATGTTGGCTGAACCACTTTACTTTTTATACTTTAAATTGGAGTTCTGCAAGATTTCTTCATATCGTCTAAACAAATACAACCCCCCTAAACTAAAACTGACCCATGAATAAAAACATACGCTAGACTTCCTAAATATAAATCCCAGACCACATAAAGAAATACAAACCCCAAAAATAAATACAAACCCCAGACCTAAGCCATTATATACAGACCCCCTAATGTAATACAGACCACAGCCTAGAATTCAGATACTCACCTCTTGTTCCTGCTGCTTATAATTCTCTTCACTCCCAAGTACTGCTGCAGACATTGTCCTGATGCTGGGGCCGGCATTAGAGCTTGGTCTGTGCCTGAGAAGAGGTGAGTATTTGGAGGATGTGAGGCACATGAAAGATTTGTCCACTCTTCTGGAAATCCGGGAAGTCTTTCCATTTTCCTAGACAGTATGAAGGTACCCCAGTCCAATACTATATCTGTGGGTGAGGTAAATAGTAAATTTCGGAAAAAAAAAAAAAGGTCTTAAACTATTTTGTTTTGTAAATTATTTCCAATTTAAAATAAATGTGCTAACAATAACAACAGCCACTCTAATAATAATTGCTTGTCTTCTATTTCTGTGTGGTACATATAGACTGAGTCCCAAAATGGCAGTGGCCATTTGATTTGAACAAATCTAGCAGGACAATGAAGCTTGCAATCTGCATTAAATACATTTTCCAGTAGCCGAAATTTACAAAAGTTGACATAAGATTGCATGTTCAAATCGTTGGTGTTTTTCCCCCCAAAAAAACACAGTCTATACAAAGAAAATACATGTCACTTAACCCCTTAAGGACACAGCCTATTTTGGCCTTGTGGACACAGCCGATTATTGTAAATCTGACATGTGTTACTTTATGTGGTAATAACTCCAGAATGCTTTTGCCTATCCAAGCGATTCTGAGATTGTTTTCTCATGACACATTGTACTTTATGATACTGAAAAAAATTAGTCGTTAAATTCAATATTTATTTGTAAAAAACACCAAAATTTAGAGAAAATTTGCAAAAATCTGCATTTTTCTAAATTGTAATGTATCTGCTTGTAAAACAGATCGTAATACCGCACAAAATATGTACTAGTTAACATTTCCCATGTCTACTTTATGTTTGCATCATTTTTTGAACGTGCTTTTATTTTTCTAGGACGTTACAAGGCTTAGAACTTTAGCTGCAATTTCTGGCATTTTCAAAAAAATTTCAAAAGGCTATTTTTTCAGGGACCAGTTCAGTTCTGAAGTGGCTTTGAGGGCCTTATATATTAGAAACCCCCTATAAAACACCCCATTTTAAAAACTGCACCCTCAAAGTATTCAAAACCACATTCAGAAATTATTTTAACCCTTTAGGCATTTCACAGGAAATAAAGCAAAGTAGAGGTGAAATTTACAAATTTCTATTTTTTTTTCCGAAATTCATTTGTATTACAGTTTTTTCTGTACCACAGAAGGTTTTACCAGAGAAGCGCAACTCAATATTTATTGCCCAGATTCTGCAATTTTTAGAAATATCCCAAATGTGGCCCTAGTCCGGTAATGGACTGAAATACCGGCCTCAGAAGCAAAGGAGCACCTAGTGGATTTTGGGGCCTCTATTTTATTAGAATATATTTTAGGCACCATGTCAGGTTTGAAGAGGTGTTGTGGTTCCAAAACAGTGGAAACCCCGCAAAAGTGACCCCATTTTGGAAACTACACCCCTCAAGGAATTTTTTAAGAGGTATAGTTAGCATTTTTAGCCCACAGGTTTTTTGCTAAATTTATTGGAACTGCACATACTATGAAGAAACAACCAGAGCTTTTGACGCCAATATATATATAAAATAGTAAATTTTATTAGACAAATAACACGGACAATTTAAAATACAAAAAGATACAACTCTAGTGTGAATTGCGGAGACAATGTCAATAATTATTGCTAACTCAGATATATGGGTGTACATATGAGTAAATAGACAAATTAAAGATCAAGACACATTTAACACCAGTATACCCTCCCTCATAAGAAGAAAATCTCTTAACCCCTTAGTGACCAGCCCATTTTAGGCCCTAATGACCAAGCTATTTTATTCGTTTTTCTATAGTCGCATTCAAAGAGCTATAAAGTTTTTATTTTTTCGTCTACATAGCTGTATGAGGACTTGTTTTTTGCGGGATTAGTTGTGCTTTTTAATAGCACCATTTTTGGGTACATATAATTTTTATATTAACTTTTATTAACCTTTTTGGGGGGGATTATAAAAAAAAACCTGAAATTCCGCCATTGTTCTATGCGTTTTTAAATTGACGCCGTTCACTATGCGACGTAAATAACATGTTACCTTTATTCTATGGGTCGGTACAATTACGGCGATACCACATATGTAGAGGTTTTTTTATGTTTTACGACTTTTGCACAATAAAAACACTTTTGAACTAAAATTATTTGTTTTTGCATCGTTGCTTTCCAAGAGCCGTAATTTTTTTATTTTTCCATCAATGTAGTGATTTTTTGGGCTTGTTTTCTGCGGGACAAGACGTAGTTTTGAATGGTACTGTTTTGGGGTACATGGGACTTATTGATTCATTTTTATTATGACTTTTTTGGGGGGCAATGGAAAAAAATTGCAATTTCGCCATGGTTTTTTGCGTTTTTTTTTTACGGTGTTCACTTTGCGGTTTAAATTACATATTAACTTTATTAATGGAGTCATTACGGTCACGGCGATACCACATATGTGTACTTCGCTATACTTCGTATACCAGAGCATTATTGCCTGTCAGTGTAAATCTGACAGGCAATCTGTTAGGACGTGCCTCAGGCGCGTGCTAACAGGAATATGTCCAGGGCAGACCTGGGGGCTTTTATCAAGCCCCCGGCTGCCATGACACCCCATCGGAGACCCGCGATTTCATTCGCGGGCCGCCGATGGGTGACAGAGGGAGCTCACTCCCTCTGTAAACAAAGTTAAATGACGCGGTCGCTATTGACGGCGGCATTTAACGGGTCATCAGACAGCAGAGCCCCGGCTCCTGCCTGCACGGGAGACCCGTGCAGGACTTAGACTAGGCTGACGTGAAAAGGCGTCAGCCTAGCCTAAAGCCCATTAGTGACAGACGTAAAAAGACGTATTAGTGGTCACTAAGGGGTTAAGAGAAATAGCTGTAAAGTACAGATCTAATAACTAGTAAATACCAGAAGAGGGTATAATCAGAGTAACATTGCTGTCAAAAGAGTCATATGTCAGATCATGAACTCACCCATAGATAGCAACAAGAAGTGGTTAGTGGTGTCAGCTCCGCTACATGAACCCCGACGCGCGTTTCGCCACGTATGCTTCCTCAGGGGGATGTGTAGTTATGTACGTCCTGTCGCTACCCTTTTATATTCCCTAAATGATGTAGTTTGTTGGATGTGCCGCGGCGCATCTCCGCCGATGCAGCCGGAAGCGAGGCATGCCCCACATCTGGCTCCGAGGACGGCAGCACGTGCCCGGATTCCCGACACGTCATGGGAGTTCCGGGCATGCGCAATGCGCTCATAGAGGCGGAGGGGGGATGCATCGGAGACAGCCGTCACAGCGGACATGCGCACCACATCACAACATAGGTTTGTGAGAACATCAGCCAGTGTGTTGTGCAGTGGTTATGTACCCTATCCTCTATCATCACACTATACTGGGGCTATGTCGGGAAAATTAACCCGGGGAACGCAAAGTCCTGCTATACTCACGCATATGAGAAAAACCTCTCTATGGGGATTTTAATTAAATAGAATCTCCCAATTTGTAACTCTCTATGGGAAAATTAGTGTATGATCTAGAGAAAATATATAATAATAATAGTAAGTGCCTACATTGGAAAAATGTGTATAATGAATGAAAGAAATATTCTATCATAATCAGTGACGATTTAAGAAAGCTCCACAAATGATGAAGTAAAGTGAAAATACAAATAGATATAAAAAGAGTGAAGGCTGGGGATTTTAGAAATGAATAAAAAACTTTTTTTGTGTGCAAAAAAACATAGTGATAAAATGTGAGAAAACATTGCAACAGACAGTTTAAGGGGTACATAGTGACCCAATATATATATATATAAACACCCCGTACACCCCCAAATAAAGGGGGAGAACGAAATACATTTTAGAAACATAGACACGCGAAAGGAGGATTACAATAATAAAAAAATTAAATAATGCCCATATGTGATTATCACATAAATTATATACTCAAGATTATATTTTATATATACATTTTTATACAAGTACTCATAGACCAAATATTCTCAAAATTATACCTAATATGTACCAAACCCCAAGACATCACATTCCATAGTCAAATATACCATTTAAACATAGCCCAATTCTGACAAATATACTTTTTATTATTAAAACACAAACAATCCAGTTGCTGTGTATAATACAAAAATTCTCTGCATTTCAAGCCGATCCCGGGAAAGATCATATAGGGTGCTTGATGTATCGCACATAGAACCTAATAGAAAGGACATTTAAAACACATAATTAGTACACAAGATATTAAAAAACAAGAGAACAGTAGAGATTGTGGGATCAGAATTATAGAAAAGGAACAAAACTGAGATTCTCATTCAATCCCTTTGGTTTCATAGATCCCAACATGACTATCCACTTACATTCTTTCTGTGCTAAAACCCTGTCCACATTACCCCCCCTGATGCCACCGTGAACTCTATCGATACCTCTAACTGAGAAAGTTCTGGGATTGCAGCCGTGATGTACCTTAAAATGTCTAGGTATAGTTTTTAATTGTGTCAAATCATCCACCTCACTGGCCCCCAAAATATCTCGTACGTGTTCTCTCATACGGATTCTCAACTCACGAGAGGTCAGTCCTATGTATATCTTTGAGCAGCCACATGTGGCATAATATACCACATGTGTCGTGCTACATGAGATATATTCACGGATGTCAAACTGTCGTACTCCGTCCGCTGAGGAGAAATTAGTGGCCCGACAAATGTTAGCACAAGCTCTACATTTGCCACACGGGTAACATCCCTTTCTCGGTCCACGAGAACCGAAAGGGGGTATCTGGTGTGGGACATAATGACTTTTTACAAGAAAGTCTTTGAGATTCCTAGCTCTTCTTGCTGTCATTAGAGGTCTATCAGACAGGTTTTGGGCCAATTGTGGTTCAGATATAAGGATGGGCCAGTGCTTCTCCAAGATTGTTCGCATCTTATTCCACTGCCCATTATACGTGGATATAAACCGTACCCCAGTTTCCTTGCTTTGTTGTTGTTTAGGTTTGCGTAGGTCAAAACGCGACGTCACTTTAGCTCTCCTATATCCAGATTTTATAACTCTGTTGCTGTATCCTCTATCTCTGAATCTATTCCTCAGATCTGCAGATTGCTGTTCGAATAGAACATCAGAAGAGCAGATCCGCCTCATCCTGAGAAACTGCCCAACCGGGATGGCTTTAATGGTGGATGGAGTATGGGCCGATGAGGCATGCAGCAAAGAATTAACCGATGTGGATTTACGATATACATCTGTATATTGGAACTGGTCTGTGAAAATGGTCTGTGAAAATGAAAATCTACTTTTTTTCTGAAAAAACATACGATGTTTTAGATTTTACAAGGAATAAAGGAGAAAAAGCACCCCAACATTTGTAAAGCAATGTCTCCCGATTACGGCAATACCCCATATGTGGTAATAAACTGCTGTTTGGACCCACGGCATGGCTCAGAAGGGAACGAGGGCCATTTGGATTTTGGAGCGCAGATTTTGCTGGAATGGTTTTCGATGCCATGTCGTGTTTGCAAAGCCCTGGAGGGACCATAACAGTGGAAACTCCCCAAAAGTGACCCCATTTTGGAAACTACACCCCTCAAGGAATTTTTCTAGGGGTATAGTGTGCATTTTGACCCTACACGGGTTTTGCTGAATTTATGGGAATTATGCCATGAAATTTAAAATCTAAATTTTTTCTAATAAAATGTAGTTTTACCTCAGATTTTTTCATTTTTACAAAAGATAAAGGAGAAAAAACACCCCAATATTTGTAAAGCAAACTCTTCTGAGCACAGCAATACCCCATATGTGGTAATAAACTGCTGTTTGGACACATGGCGGAAGTTAGAAAGGACGGAGCGCCATTTGACTTTTGGAGCTCAAGTTTTCCTGGAATGGTTTGCGGCCCCATGTGACATTTGCAAAGCCAATGAGGGGGCAAAATAGTGCAAACCCGGCAAAAGTGACCCCATTTGGGAAACTATACCCCTCGTGGAATTTATCTAGCGGTATAGTGAGCATTTTGACCCCACAGTTTTTTGCTGAATTATTGGGATTATGCAGTGA